>NC_140919.1:43930045-44046651 GCF_045865225.1 Trachurus japonicus | reverse complement strand
GTCCACGTCCTCCTTTAATGTCAATGATGAAGCCCTTTGACATGTTGCTCTTCAAAGACAGACAGCTGGGTTCAGGACAGTCTGGTTTTCAAAATAATTCTCTGCAAAGTTATTTTAAGTGTTACACATGTGAATGAGTTCCTTTTCCTACATTTTTTAACAATGGGCCTCATTCACCAATATCTCTTTAAGTTCCTTCATCTTCTATACAGCTCATCCTCACTAGGGTCGAGGGTGAGCTGGAGCCTTTCTCAGCTGACTTTGGGCAGGAGGCGGGGTTCACCCTGGACAGGTCACCAGTCTATCACAGGGCCAATTTATACAGACACACATTCACACCTATGGGCAATTTAGAGTCACCAGTTAACCTTCATGTCTTTGGTCTGTTGGAGGAAGCTGGAGAGAACCCACACAAGCACGGGGAGAACATCCAAACTCTGTCAGATTCATGAACGTGTTCTTAAATCAAGAATGTCAGAGAAAGTGAGTTGAGAAAGAAAGATAAAATGCCCAAACAAGACCACATAAAGGACTTCGGGTGGAGAGGGGAATGGAGTAGACGCATGCATCGCGCTCTCCCGCGCTGACCTGAAAAAACATATCTTTTCACAACCCAAACCCGATTCGACTTCTCAGTAAGAATAATATAAGTAATATTTTGCACATGCCTCATGGCCTCTGGAACCAGGCTGGAAAGAGAAACCACAAGAGATGACTCGACTGCCATGGCTAGCCAGATTAGCATGCCTGCTCTGACTAGCTTGCTAGAGGAACACCGTCACTCCATATGGGCGGCACTGTCCGCCGAGCTCATGTCGGCGTTTATCTCTCTCGAAGCTAAACTAGACACAGTGCAGGCCACTGTGACTGACTTTGGTGAACGAATTGCGAGTCGCAAATTTAACTGAAGAACGCATCCAAGCTCTTGAAGCATCATGCTCCACCTTATCAGAGACTTGTGCTTAGCTCAAAACCAAAAACATCGATTTGGATGGAAGAAGCCGGCGTAACAACATCACAATTGTTGGCCTGCCTGAGTCCATTGAAGGTCCACGACCTATGACCTTTTTCTCGGATGTCCTGAGGGAAATATTCGGGGACCAGGTGCTACAAACCCCACCAGAATTGGCCCACCGTTCTCTAGCTGCTAAGCTGCGACAAGGAGACAGGCCCAGACCGAGTATGGTGTCTACCCCTGTTTGTTTTGGTTAGCTTTGTCACTTGGCTCATTTAACTTTAGCCACTGACCATGCCTTTTACATTTTATTAGGGGTAATATCAGTTAAATGTTTAATACGAAGATGTCCGCTACATCACAATGTGAGTCCGGATAAATGTGTGTGAGTTTGTTTTCTTTTTTTTTTCTTTTCTGCTACATGAAGATGCAACCTCTCCACTCTTGTTTTTTTATTCCTTCGTCATATTGCCCCCTACTGTTCTAAAGAGGTGGAATAAGAGGGAAACTCACACTTCTTTTTCTTTTTTTTCCTTCTATTTACTAAAAGTGACTGTTTTGCTGTAGTGTTTAATTGGTTTTAAGCAAGAGGGGCGGCCATCATTGTATAACATTTGAACCAACCAAATCTATTGAAGATTCCAGTGGGCATTTTGTGGCTGTTTCAGGCAAGTTGTTTGACATCCCAGCAGTGGCGGCTCCAGAGAAATTTGATTGCAGGTGCTATGGGTGTGCTACAACATTGACGGGGGGTGCTCCTAGAAATGCATAGGAGGTGCATCGTTGTCGAAGATGACATGGCTTCCTTATGCTGTGTTGAGTTATCAGTGATTGTCTTGGTGGCGATCGTGACGTGGCCATGACAATCCACTGCGACTGGCTCTGGGTCAGTTTGGAAAGGTTTGAGGCGAAGAAGACTCACAGCTTATGTGTTTGCCACTTTGTTTTCTTTTTGCCATTTTCCTGCTTGTGTACATTTCTGTCTTCCCGTTTATGACACGCGCCGTCCCCTGCAGATTGGCAGCTGACTTGATGCATTACTGTGGTTACTATTGCATATTTCCTTTTGCTGCTATAGCCTAATAAACATTTTCTTATGACTGATTGTTATACAAATAAGATGGGAAAAAAACATGTATCAAAATTACAGAAAGAAGTGGCAGGCAGGGAAGTGAAGTTTTGCTCAGTGGCAGAGGGAGAGAGTTTGTGAGAGCAGCATGAGCAGAGCAGAGCAGCAGAGCTGCTACTACTAATGAGCTACCTACTGCTCCACAAAATGATACAAACGGGAAAGCCTGTGTCAAAAAGTAAAAGAAAGTGGCAAACATATAAACCGCGAGTCACCTTCGCTTCGAGCCTTTCCAAGCTGACCCAGAGCCGGTTGCAGTGCAACGTCGTCGCCACGGAGGAAATGCACCCGCCGCGGGCTGATCAGGGGAGAGCTCCCCAAAACACCCCGGACAGCTACGAGCTAATGTTAGCCATGCTACACTGCCTGTTAACATTACACTTACCCTTCTAGTGAGGATACAGCAGCTTTTTTGCTGGTAGATTCCACAGCTGGGCGTTCATCACAAAGCCAGACTGCGTCCATGTGTAACCCTCCAGGCTTGTGTATGCTTTTAGAGCAGGGCGATGGAAAGTTGATCAGGTAGCCTAACTTAGCTGTGTCCTGATACTGCAGGTCTGGACGTCCTGCTCTTCGGCGGAGATACTTTTGAAAAGCACCCTGGCGGTAATATTTACTCTATTTAGTTTTTTGATATGAAGTCCAATGTCGTTGGAATAAACTAAGATGTGAACTCAGACGGCTTGAAATCCTCGGCGCTGGCCATTTACTGTCAACATAGCGTCCCGAACACTGGAGTCACTTACGTAAAATACGTGACACCTGACACCTCACCTTTGACCTCGTGTGATTATCAAGAAATACATTACATAACATAATTAATTTAATTTAGGTCACTTTCGGACATAAATTAAATACAAAGCACATGAGATAAGATGCCATAAGAATATTTTGATTTTTTAAATTTTATTTAATGTTTATTTTTTATTGGATTTCATGAGGGTGCTACGGGGGTGCTATGCCACCACTAGGGGGAGCTGAAGCACCGGTAAGAACCCTCCCTGGCGCCGCCACTGCATCCCAGTTAATTTAGTGAGTCTCTATGGCCATGTATGGGATGATGACAAATTCATTACTCATCTTTTCTCTTCCCTCCCAGACATAGACAGCCATTACCCGATTATAGGTGGCGATTTCAACCTTATTCAGGATCCGATTCTAGATAGGTCCTCGTCTAAACCCTTTACTCTCTCAAACTCTGCCACTACACTGAGATCGTTTGTAAATCAGCTTAGCCTATGTGATCCTTGGAGATCTCTCAATCCATCCACCAAAGCCTTTTCATTTTTTTCCCATGTCCACCGTACGTATTCTAGAATTGATTTTTTTTTTGTGGATAATAGGCTGCTACACTGGGTCAACTCTAGCGAGTATCACAGTATAGTGATCTCAGACCATGCTCCTACATCTGTTGTCATAAATTTCCCAAACCACAGCCCTACACACACACAGTGGAAACTTTCCCACTTTTTACTGAACAATCCACATTTTAAAAAATTCTTTCAGGAGGAAATAGTCAATTTTTTTCACGCAAATGACACCCCAGACATCGCTAGAAGCACTCTATGGGAGGCGTGTAAAGCATATTTGAGGGGTCAGGCGATTTCATTTGCTTCCCGGCAGAAAAAAGTGGACACGGAGAGGATGGTATGGCTCTTAGATCAACTAGTTAGTATTGACACACAATATGCCGCCGCTCCTACTCCCTCTCTTTATGACCAACGTCTCAAATTTCAGGCTGAGTTTGATCTTTTGTCAACATCCAAGGTTGAAACTAAATTGTTAAAAACAAAGCAACGGTATTTTGAAATGGGAGATAAGGCGGGCAAACTCCTTGCCCATCAGGCTAGAACTGCAACTAATCCCCAGGATAAAGCTGTCATCGGGAACAGTGGTCACTGACCCCAAATTGGTAAATTATGCGTTTTTGAATTTCTACTCCGACTTGTACACGTCTGAGTACTCACCTGAAATTTGGAAGAGCCATAACCCCCTGGAGATGTTCTCATATCCTAAAGTTGATAGCAATCTGGCTGACAAATTAGGCGCACCAATCACAGCGGCTGAAGTACAGGACGCGATTGGGCAGCTACAAAATGGAAAATCCCCGGGCCCAGATTTTCCCCGGGTTTGTGGTAGAATTCTACAAAGCATATTCAATCTTAACCAGAGTTCTGGTAAACGTGGGTTCGTTCAGACGTGGTGCCGACTCGCGTTGCGTCTCTACCTGTCGGAGATTTATTTTTATTTTTTTCACACACACACGCTCTCCCTCTCCCCCTCTCCGCTGTTCGTCTGAGTTTTTTTTTTTTTTTTAACTGTCAGCTGGCTCTAACCAGTTTTTTTTTAACTTCATGCACTGAGTGTTTGATACTTTCTTGCTGTATTTCATAAAAAAATAGTAGTGGTATAAATAACAAATTAAGCTACACACACACTCTCTCTCTCGCCCCCCTCCCCTCTCTCTCTCATGATCAGTGATACAGAATAATGAGTGATACACAGAGAGTACTGTAGCTGACACTCTTACTCACTCACTCACACACACACACACACACACACACACACACACACACACACACACACACACACACACACACACACACACACACACACATCATCATTAAAAACACATCATTAAAAAAAAAATTAAGTTATAAAAAAAGAAAGTTATGTTGAGTATGAAAACTCTTGTCCATTACATTTTACTTCATAATTGCAACCATATGTGTTGTATTCATTGTTGCAAAACTTGTTGTGTAAATAGTTTGTTTGCTATCGTGATCAAAACCATTGATCTGAAGCTCAATGCTGATGCTGTCCTGTAAATAGTTTTTTAATCGGCAATAAATATAACAATTTCCGATCAACCCATATCAATTGCATGCTTAAAATAACATACCGGTTAAAGCTCCAGTTGGTAAGTTGACGAAAGTGAAAGTAAACTCCGCGACTTGGTCGGAAATTTCAAGACAATACTCCGTCAGGTCCCTTTATGAACCTCTGCCAAGCGCCCCCCACACACACAGACACACACAAAGTAGCCATAAACGCACCCACAGAGAAAAAAAAAAAAAAAAAAAAAGATGTACCGTATCCATAGCACGACGTGTAGGAGCGGCGATTGGCTGCTCCTCCTGCTCCCTCTACCTGACTGGTGGAGAATCGTCGGGCGCGGTGGATTTTGGCAAATACGATTACAGGCTGTAGGTGGAGCCAGAGGAGTTGGATTTTGTCCTAAATTACTCATTTAATGTCTGACCATCAGAATATAGTGACAGTTCCAGCAAATATGACTGAATAATTGTTACCAACTGAAGCTTTAAAGCCTGTCCACTTCCAGCTTAGGCCCCGGCCACTCCGAGTACAGATACAGATACAGATAATTCATATGGTTAACAGATACAGATACAGATACAGATACAGATAATGCTGTACTCGCTCATCCCTAATATTTACTAATTTTACAGAGCTTGCAGCCAGGTTTGAATTACACTAATTTTTTTCAGTTTCTTCATGCCAGGCACTTTGTTAAAACCAACTACCCTCACTTCCTTAACCATCCACCCGGGTCTCTGATTAACTCCTTGCTCACCCTCGACCCTGCACAAAAGCGTTCCATCTCTGTGATCTACAATGCTCTTGACTCCCTTAACTCTGACCCGACCTTAACCCACTAACCCAACGACTCGTCTGAAACAGACCTGGGAGGAGGAGCTGGGAGCGCCAATTTCAGATAATCAATGGGACCAAATCCTTAAGCTAGTTCACACATCCTCCATATGTGCCAGGCACAGTTTATTACAATGTAAAGTTCTTTTCAGAGTGCATTACACAAACGCCAGACTGGCAAAGATTTATCCAGGCACCAGTGACAAGTAATAGATGTAAGCAGTCACCTGCTAATCACACACACATGTTTTGGTCCTGCCTGAAACTCAGTGGCTTTTGGCGCCAAATTTTTGATACACTCGCAACAGTGCTTGATATGGACCTTAACTGTGAGCCTGCACAGTCCTGTTTGGCTCCCCTCCACTTACTACACCTCAACTCCCTGCGTCAAAGCGCCGGGTATTGGCCTTTACAACTCTATTGGCCAGACGTCTTATTTTGTTTAAATGGAAACATGTTCTTCCACCTTCACACAATAGAGGTCCTAACTCATATCAAGCTTGAGAAGGTTAGATTTTCACTGGCGGGTTCTGATAATGCTTTTAACAAAACCTGGCAGCCCTTCTTAGAGTACTTAGACAGAACTACTATTCACCCAAACAGTGACTAGATGCCCCCCCCCCCCCTTTGCCTCTTTTATTTTTTCCCCTTTTTTATTTTATTTATTCTAATATGTGATTTCAATTTCAATAATGTTTTTTTTTGTGTGTGTGTGTCTTTTTTTCTTTTCCTTTACCTAACAGTGGATGGGAAGGGATAAGGGTTAATAGTGGTTCATAGGAGCTGTTCCGGCTCAGTTTAAGTTTGTTTTGCTTTCAACATACACCGTGTAGTAGCAGTAATAGCCAATGCAATTCAAAACTTCAGAAAAATAGAAAGAATATACAATTGGACCTCTAAATGGCATGCAAGTACTCCAATATTTTACAACAGTTGTCTAAAGTCGGGTGGAGGGTACTGTATTTCACCTCTGTGGTACAAAGCAGGTATCCACAGCTTAGGAAGTATTATCAATGATGGTGGGTTAATAACTTTTCAGGATTTGTGTGAAACATTTAAGCTGTCATCAAATTCTTTCTTTTTGTATTTACAATTACGTTCTGCCTTAAGAGCAGCAGGTATTTTGATTGACAGGAAACCTACTAGTCACCCAATAATCAAGTTATTTAAAAAAAATATCGGGGCTAACTAAAGGGCATATTTCTGCAATTTATAACAGTATGTTGGAACATACGCAGACCCCTTTAGTGGTTACAAGCGTGTGGAATAAAGACTGCTCTGAATCATCTTGGCCTAGAGTTTGGAGGAATGTTGCTCATTCCTCACAAAATTTAAATAATAAGTTAACTAATCTTATACCATGGTCTGGGTGAATCCTCGATTCTGATTGGCTGCTGGGTGTCCATTAAAAAGTGATAATGGACACCCATAAAGATGGTCCGGTCAAATTGCCTGATTACGTTCTAAATATTACTGCACTGGCTCAAACGCTTGTTGGTAACCACGGCAACGGACACTCGGACCATAACAACTTTTTTTCAGCGCATCATGGCAGTGGAGTCTGTAAACACACCAGCGGTAAGAAGCACTGGACCTCTGAAATAATACTTTGTGTCACGTAACATTTGAGCCGTCACATCACCTACCTTCACTGATCAACTATCAGGCTGTGGCAGAGTCATAGACTGTACGCTGCGGTCACAGCGGGCCCCTCTTTTTTTCTCTTTTATCGCCGACGAGTGTTACTTAATAGTCCGCTCGGCTCAGCCGCTTAAAGATGTATGATTTTAACGGTAAAAACAACATTTTAACGGTAAAAACAACATTAAATTATAAGTAATTGATTTGTATATGTATTTATCTCGTAAGTGACCATGGTATAAGCGGGATAATGCCCTTCGAGGTGTCCGATTATCAGAAATTAATGGACGACGCAGAGGCGTGAACCGTCCTCCGCGAAGGTTCGGACGGTTCACGCCTCCGTGTCGTCCATTAATTTCTGATAATGGACACCTCGTCGGGCATTATCCCTTACTTAATTTCCTGTACCGTACTTATTTAACGCCAAAGCGGCGCCTTTTGATTAAGATAACGTCTTCTCCAACCTGTAACCTATGTGATGTGAATAAAATAGGGACTTTCTTGCATGTTATGTGGGAGTGTCCACCAGCTCAAAAGTTTTGGCAGCCAGGCCCGGCTCTAGCCATTTTGGTGCCCTAGGCGAGATTACCCCCAGGTGCCCCCACCCCACCCCCCCCACCCAACAATGATCAATAATGATCATAATGATAACGTAGCAGTGTATCTGTATGTCTCCTCTGACCCCGAGATACACAACTTGCACAACAATCAGTAAAATTTCATTAAGTAAATCCTGGGTGAAGACATGAAAAAAATGCGTTTTGAGCATAAATGTTATGTCATTCTATTTTCACCAAATGTCTCAAATGTAAAATAAAAAAAGCTAAATATTGACTTAACATTACATTTCAAACTTCATGAGATGTGTGTAGCCCTAAATGAGAAATTAGCTTTTTTTCTCCAAACAAAATACATATCATCAACTAAACAGACAAAAACCACAAAATTTACAATATTTAACCTATATAATGTACCCTCCATGTGTTGTCACTGTGGTGCTGTTTGAGAGGTAAAAAAAAAAAAAAAAAGGTTTGCGAGCTCAGCAGGTCTGTATACAGAGCTGGAGCTGTGGCCCTGCTGTCTGAGCAGGCTGAAGTCTCAACTCTCTCTTCTTTTTTCAGTATCTTCCTCATCAAATGAGTCAGAACTTTCAGCCTCTAAAGCACCGTCATCCTCCTCACTGCTTCTCTCTCTCTCCTAACGATGCTGCGGGTTCGAAGCGCTTCACAGCTGTTCTTTTGATTGACAGGTCGTCAAGGGCTGCGTAAAATGACCGAAATATAAACAAAAACATACAGAGAGGGTCGCGCAAACGCGCCAGCATCTGCGCCGACTTTGAGGATTAATGCAACCAAGTATCCACATCTAATTTAAAATGTGGCAATTCTAACAAGAAAACGACTTGAAAGCATTCCCAGTGCAGACAGGTACCTCTGCTGTGTGTGTGACTGCGGGGAGAGCGGAGGGCACGTACCAATGGGCATGTGGGGGAGAGAGAGGGGGGGGGGGGGGGGGGGGGGAACTTATGTTGTAACATTATTACTTTTTAACAGGTATTGCTTTGCATTAAAATGTACGTGGGATTATTTTTTGTATTAAGAAATAATAGTACCAACTAGTTATAAAAATTGTGAAAGATACACTTTTTTTTCTTTCCCATTTGTGGTGCTGGCGCCCCCTGGATGGACGGCGCCCTTAGCATTCGCCTATTCATAGGTTGCAGTGACGTCACGTCGAAGGGACCGCCGCCATATTTGTGTCCGATTTGACAGGTCTCCTCATAAGACAGCATGCAAACCGCAGGATGGAAATGACAGTTTCTTGACAAAATGACAGGGTTTCATACATCCTGTCTGGGTTTATATCTCTATAACAACAGACTAACTCTATATTATCCCACTTATTACACAGTTTATGAATTAATTAATTAATTTGAGACGTAATGTTGATCAAAGTCCGAAGTCCGGTCAATTCTCCGCTGTTTGCTCCTCACCCTCCTCTCGGTCGACTCGTGTGTAGTTGTTTTCAACGAGCTTTTGATAATCAATCAGTAGATTGATGAATTATCATGTAAATGTTACGATGTGCGCATTTATGTAGTCCTGTCTGTCATAAGAGATGACGATACGGGACACGTTTGTGTCACGGACTCGCGGTGACACAGACACACTGCGCTGGCCCGTCCGCTCTGTCCGCTCTGATCGCAGGTTTGATTCCAGCAGCGGTGAGGGAGGCAGAGAGCCTCCACTCTCCCTCTAACAAGCTACAAGTCATTTTTCTAACATCACAATTAGTCTGAAGCTGGTAAAAATGAAACACAAGGTAAAAATCCTTGGTAGTTCTTCTGCCCTGCTCCGCTGATCAGAGCGGCGTCCCTAGCAACGGCCCGTTTTACTTAGCAACGGTCTGTTATACAGAAATAAAAGACCCTAAATGCAGAATCAGTGAGTAATTAATAAGAAAGTAATCAAAATGCAGAATTCAATATATCCATGTTATTAAAAAAAAAGTGAATCCCCTCTTTTTGTGAGACTTGTCACAGCCCACGCTGCCACTGATAGACTGCCTGCAGTCAACTATTTATTCCGCCTATAACTTTACGTCTTTTGGGATGGAATAAAACTGCAGTCCGGGGTTTTTTTGGCGACTGCTATCACAGTCAACAGCACAATATAATCCTGGCATCTTTCAAATAACGTCAATTTTCGGTCTCTTGCTGATTTCCTCCTACTACTCCACTTGTTCTGGTAACGTGACGCTGTGATCTGTGCCCAGATTGTCCTGATTCGGACAGAAATATGGCGGCGCAGAAACACAGTGACGTCATGTGAATCTAATGAATACTGCTTATGCCACGGGCCGGCCCTGTTGGCAGCAAATAGTAAAACGTCTCTCTGATGCATTTGGCTTGGTGATCAACCCCTCTCCAAAATGTATGCTGTTAAATGATGATTCCGGGCAAAACTTTAACCACATGCAAAGGTTGCTGTGGCTATCTTCATGTACAGTAGCTAAAAAGATGTTGGCAGTTAGGTGGCAACCACCACACTTACTTTCTATGCATCAATGGATTTACTCTTTAATAGAGATGTTATCTCTGGAGCTCTCAGTTGCCAAGATGAATGGAGCAGGTCAGCGTGTGCTCAAAGTTAGGAAGGAGGCACTCGATGTAGCTCGAGCTATGATTTAATCTTTTTTTAAAATCATTATTATGTATTTATCTAAAATATCAAGTATGTTATGATATTTGGAGAAGGATATTATATGTGGGGTGGGGTGGGATCAAGGGGGTATAAAAAATGCAGGTGGTCTGTGTTTTTCTTTCTTTTTTTTGGTTATGTACGTATGTAGTTTTTTAAAAATCATTATTATTATTAGTTCCTTGTTATTACTTTTATTTTTCCCTTTTATTGTTTTAGTTATGACTTGTATTTGTCAATTGTTCACAGCAACAACGCTAATTTTAATTAATACTTGGAGCTTTAAGTACATAAGTATGTGTATATGTGTGTGCATTTGTTTTTATTTATGTATTTTTTGTGGTGTGACTTATTTATGTTTGTTTGCTTGTTTTTTGGTTAATATTGTGGTAGATGTGTGTATATATATGTATATCTTTATATGTTTGAACTTTGTTTGACTGTCTGCACTGACAGACATATCTTGATTTGCACCTGCTGCAAATAAAAAAAAAAATTAAAAAAAAACATACATTGTGTAGGACAACCAACTGCAAATTTTCTTATAAGATTTCTTGCATACACTGTATGTGTGAATTGTATTTGTATATATATATCTTTTTATTTGGTTTTTCGTTCACATACAACAGCCCAAACAAAAATCTACAGGGAGCGTCGGACTCCAAACATGAAAAGAACTTTAGTGCTGAAATGGAGCGACTGCTGCAGGAA
The DNA here is from genome assembly GCF_045865225.1 of Trachurus japonicus. Lineage (NCBI taxonomy): Eukaryota > Metazoa > Chordata > Actinopteri > Carangiformes > Carangidae > Trachurus > Trachurus japonicus. The sequence continues at coordinate 44,035,343 of NC_140919.1, read as the reverse complement.
GTGAACAAAAAGCAGCTGTTATATTTAGTAGCGTCAGCAGTGGATGAAAAAAAAGATGCATGGGATGCTGTCAGTCATTCACTGAAAGTGTGTGAGTTATGTTTATGAAAGACTCCCATTAGCTGCTGGGCTTTATAACTCAGTTTTTAATGAGAATCATTGAAATGTGACTCCACAGGAAGAACGTTCAACAGAAACTCAAAAACTCTGAAATGTAGTTTTGTCTTACATCTGATCAGCTGATCCACGTCCTTCTTTAAAGTCAATGAGTCGCTTCTTTGACCGGTTGCTCTTTAAAGACAGACAGCTGGGTTCAGGAGAGTCTGGTCTCTGCTGCTGGATCCTGAAACAACAACACAACTGATAAATGTACAGGTTGGAGAAGAACTAATGAAAAATATCATCTTTTAATAAACACAACAACTGACTTTTAGAGAGAAAAGTCTTTCTGACTGTTTTATATTCTGACCTTTGACCTGTGGTCTGGCTCTTGGTTTTAGAGGGAGGGGCTCCCTCCTCTCTGTCCTCACACTGATCCATGCTGCTGAGCTCACATCCACATCAGCTCACACACACTTTGTAGCTTCACCTGCAGAGGAAACACACATCATTCATCTGCACAGCAGCTCACATGTCCATCATGTCTCCAGCTGCTCCTCCACTGATTGGCTCTTCTCCTCTGCTTCATATCAGTGTCAGTTGAATGCAGTCACACAGCAGTGAGGAAGAGGAAGCTGCCATCAGCTGCTGTACTTCTACTATCAGTCCACTAGATGGCGTCATGAAGCTGCAGTGAAGAACAGCTCAGCAACATTTCATCTTTAATCATGTGTTTCTGAGCTCATTAGGTGTTTTTAATCTACAACCTGCAGCTGGAAAGTGACCAGTAGCTTCACCTGTCAGGTACATGAGCTGCAGTACAAGCAGGAAGTAGTACAACAAGGAAATACAAGTACCACAGAACTGTACTGCACTTAATGTACTCAGTTATTGTGAAAAATCTCATTCTGAACATTGATCGAACACTGTCAAATAAATAATCAATAAAGTGTCAGCCCTCAGAACAACACAAGGTTTTCAGTATTGATCAGATAATAACAGTCAGTATTGATCAGTGATAGGCAGTAACAGCTTCTGCTCTTATTCCAGCGCTTCTACCGACACCATCCACACAACATGGCGGACACGGTTCTGTCGGCCCAGACTTTACAGTTGCAGCTCTGACTCAGCTACAGTAACATTATAATAACACAACAACAACACAACGACAAGTTGAAGGACAGAGAACTCATGTAACGACAGGTGTTTAGGAGGAAAACATTCAGACTGTTCACCTTACCTTCACACGAGGAAATAAACTGCAAAACAACCGCTGAGTCAAGGTGAAACTATTTAAGTTGCCTCACCTGTTTTGACGTGAGGGTGTGGTCTTACCTGTAGGAACATGCTCTACTGCTCTTTGCTCCATTTCTCTGATGTTCGATTATGTTTTGAATTTGTGGAAATAAATAGAGATGCAACCTGTACACAAGAAAGAACACTCTTTGTCTTCATTGTCGCTGCATTATGTCTGTTCCAACAGAACTGTATTTGATACGTGGTCAAACACTGTGGGATTCGTAACATTCACCACATGGAAATTAAAGTTATTACATAGTTATTTTGAAATATGAAACTTCCTATCACCTTCCAGTGACACAAAAAGATGAGTCCATGTGTGAATCAGTGAGCACAGAAAGCATCAGTGTTGGCCACAGCAGAGTGATAAACAAGAAATAAACAGTTAATGAGTAACAATAAAGACATCAACTTCATCAACTGCTCCACCACCACCAAGGACAAAGTCCGTCTATGGATCTGCTGATCAGATCCCTGATCAGTTACAGCAGGTGGAATAAGTGCAGCTCAGGAACAAAGATGAGCAAAGATCAGGTGGGATTGTTTTCCTGGAGTTATTCACTACAGAAGACGTGAAAACACATGTCCATACATCCAGTCTCCTGGTCTTTCCTGTAGCTCTTTAAAGAGATAGTTCAACATTTTGGCAAATTGGCCCATTGCCATAATCCCTATAGTCATAGCAGTAGGTTTTTTACCTTTAATTGTCGGTGCAAGCTGTTTTTAGAACAGCAGAGGAGGATTTTTTGTTTTTCCCCATCAAACTCATCAAATACACAACCCAAAAACTCCAAAACGCTTCCGTGGACAAGTTGTGACCTGCACATTCACCACGCTATGAGATAATAACAGAACGTTATTATCTGGGGTTGTTTTTGAGGTAAATACAGAGACTGCTTGCTGAAAAACTGTCCCTGAACGCAACGCGCAGCAGCGGTTTTGCATGAATTTAAATCTAAAACAACTCTGTGTGGTAACGTTGTGTTATTATCTCATAGCGTGGTGAATGTGCAGCTCACAACTTGTCAACCAGAGCGTTGTGGAGTTGTTGGATTGTGTATTTGATGAGTTTGATGAGGGAAACCAAGAAATTCCTTTAGCCTCCATAGCGTATCTCTGAGCAGCTCACGGCTCTGCGCCGCTGTTCTAAAAACAGCTTGCACCGACAAATAAAGGTAACAAACCTACTGCTAAAATTGTAGGGATTATGGCAATGGGCCAGTTTTCCAAAATGTTGAACTATTCCTTTAACAGTGCAACACAGCACTGTTCCAGTGGCTAATATCAGGGCTGTGGTGGCTGCACCGTCCCCTAGAATCACTGCTGCTTGGCCTTGGAGAGAGCTTCACCTCAGCCCTGACTGCTTTCCCTTTGCCCCTGTCACTGATGCTTTTAGCACATTTTAACATGTTGATATGACTGATGAGTCATTTCAACCTCTGTCTCTGCCTAAGCTGTACTTCACACCTGAGTTTTATTCCTAAAAATCCTCTGGGTGAACTTCCCAGGCTGTCGCTGTCTGGAGTATTAGTTCAACAACTTTACTTTACATTACTTTATTTGTTTATTAAGTTGCGACAGTGCATATTAATGGACAGTGAGTGCAAGAGTACCCACTGTAAATACACCAGACTTAGCACATGTGCTAAATTACATCTGTAGTCCCCAAAACAATACAACAATTCACATAAAAAGTCCATAAAGACAGAGGACCAGTAGAATAACAGAAGAAGTACATTTACATAGTTACAGGAGGGTTGGACATGATTCTTTGAAATACAAAAAATATATATATATCTATATACAGTTGCGATTGACATGATTTATTTAAATATAAAAAAATATATATATATCTATACAGATGTGGCTGACATGGTTTGTTGAATTATAAAAAAAAAAATATATATATATATATCTATTAGGGCCGGGACTTTAACGCGTTAATTACGATTAATTAATTACACAAAAATTAACGCGTTAAACGCATTTTAATCGCACTTATTTTGCACCGCCGAACGTTTCTCACTGGATGAATTTCAGGCGTACTGATTACACTGGAGCACAATCATCTAACAAGCCGCCGACACTGATCACTGCAAGGGAGAGAGGAGGTGAAAAGAGACAACAACACTGTTACCTGTTGTATACTGGCCTCAGGCTGTACCATCGCTAACACACAGAAACCAGTGAGTAACAAGTCAAAGAGCCGCCGACACTGAGCTGCCTGAGGAGTTTTAATGCAGCCTGAACGCAGCTCAAACCGACCCGGTGCCTCAGCACGGTGACCAAGCTTTGATAAACACACTGGACCCGCGCTGGTTTACAGTATCCTGCCGTAATTTAGCCAGTCCTACCTGTTATGATTGGATGTTATTACATGTTTGACCGCTAGGCGGCAGTACTGGTTAGTAGTCAGCTTACCGTACCATATAACACAGTAGAGCAAGACTGCATGGAGCCACATGTATGTTGTTGAGAACATGAGACATTAAACTAAGTTACTTACTATCAACACGGCCTCATCCTTGGAACACGAACATGACATGGTACCCGGAGTAAACTCGAATGAACGACATGGATTTAAAACCACCGGAAAGTTTGAAACTGACGGGGAATGTCGACGAGAACTGGCGCACCTTCAAACAGCGGTTTCACCTCTATGTTGCTGCTATGGGACTCGAGGCAAAGCCGGAAGCAAGAAAGGTAGCGCTGCTGCTAACAATAGCAGGGCCACAGGCCATAGAAGTATTTAACACGTTCGTGTTTGACAGTCCTGAAGATAATGAAAAGTTGGATGTAGTGCTTAGCAAGTTTGATACTCACTGTTCTCCGAAGAAGAACGAGACGTACGAGAGGTACGTGTTTCAGTCTCGTACACAGCGGCAACATGAGCCCTTCGATAGCTTCCTGACGGACTTGCGGCTAAAGGCGCAGTCCTGCAACTTCGGAACGCTGAGTGACTCCATGGTCCGGGACCAGATTGTCTACGGCGTTGAGGATAAAAAGGTCAGAGAGAGGCTACTACGGGAGATGGAGCTGACGCTGGCAGGAGCCATTAAGATCTGCCAGGCGAGTGAGCTGTCCCAAAGGCACGTGAGGACGTTCAGCGAGATGTCTGCAGTCGCCTCGGCGCAGAGCGACAGCGCGGCAGCGGTTGGAGCAGTGTCGTATCAGCGGAGACGGCGCACACAGACCCAGCCTGCACAGCAGGAGGACGTGATGATAAACTGCAAGCGCTGCGGCTCACAGCACAAGCTTAGACAGTGTCCAGCGTTTGGTAAGCAATGCTCCACTTGCCAAGGCAAGAATCATTTTGCTAAACAATGCTTCTCCAAACGGAAAGAGGGGAAGAAAGAAAAAACTGTAAACTTAATAGACGAGCCTGATCTCAGTGACACGTTCTTTGTTGGAATGGTGAATTGTGAAAGTGAACAAATAAATAAGCCAGACAATGTAAATGATGTCACTAGAGAAGATAAGTGGATAGCTCCTCTAATGATAAATGGGACTGTAGTCACCATGAGATTGGACACTGGTGCCAAAGCAAATCTCATAAGCATGTGTGATGTGAAGGCAATGAAAAATAAGCCACAAATAAAAAGAAAAGAATCTGGACTGAAAGACTACAATGGGCGGCCAATCAAATGTTTGGGCACATGCAGGTTGAGTGTCACAGTTAAAGGAAAAGTACACCACCTATCCTTCTTTGTTGTGAATGAGGGACGGGAATCACTTCTGGGTGACAGAGCCTGTGAAGAACTGGGGCTTGTGGAAAGAGTGTATCAACTGATATATACTCCAGGTAAACACCTAGTCGTTGCTGATGCCCTATCCAGAGCAACTACAGGCGACAGTGTGAGTGCAACAGACGAGGACATACAGTGTCACGTGAACATGGTGTCGGCTACACTGCCTGTGTCGGACACAAAGTCAAGACAAATAGCGGAGGCTACAGCAACGGATGCTGAGCTACAGCATGTCATGAAGAACATGGATGAGGGATGGCCAGCTGGTTCATGTCCACAATTTTACCATGTCAGAGGTGAGCTTAGTACTGTGGATGGTCTGCTGTTGAAAAAGGGCAGGATTGTTATTCCACGGGCTTTGAGAATGGACATGTTGCACAGGATACATGAAGGCCATCTCGGCATCGAAAAGTGCAAAAGGAGGGCGAGAGACACGGTTTTCTGGCCCGGACTGAACAAAGACATTGAAACACTTATAAGTAAATGTGAAACATGCCAGAAACACAGGAACAAGCAGAGCAAAGAGCCTATGGTGGTAGCTGAGGTGCCAACAGCACCATGGCACAAAGTAGGAATGGACTTGTTTCATCTCAGAGGTAAAGACTATTTAGTGGTAATGGATTACTACTCAAACTTCCCGGAGATGGCGCTACTAACAAGCTCAACATCAACTTGTGTCATAACACATGCTAAATCTATCTTCGCCAGGCATGGCATCCCACACACCGTGGTGAGCGACAATGGCCCCTGCTTCAGCAGCAAAGAATGGCAGAAGTTTGCAGAGCAATATGATTTCAAGCATGTGACGTCAAGCCCACACTATGCACAATCAAACGGGCAAGCTGAAAAAGGAGTTCACATTCTCAAGCAACTCCTAAAGAAAGCAGCTGACAGTGACTCGGATCCCTATCTGGCTTTATTGAGCTACAGAGCATCACCTCTTCAGTGCGGCCTATCACCAGCTGAACTGCTGATGAAGAGGAAGCTACGAACAACGTTGCCGAGTCATCAAAACGACAAATTAAAGCAGAAGAATCACTCAAAGATTGAACATAAGCTACGACAACAGAAAATGATGCAAAAGTCATTCTATGACAGAACAACCAAGCATCTCCCTCCACTGACTACCAACGACACAGTCAGGATTGAGGATGCTGATGGATGGAGTACAAAAGCAACTGTCCTGCAAGAAGTTGCTCCACGATCGTACACAGTGAAAACTGATGATGGACAAATCCTCAGACGCAATCGTCGCAGTCTATTAAAGACTCCTCAAGGGACTGTTGGTGAGCTCAGTGTAATCTGTGGTGAATCTCAGGTAACTCCTACACCTGCTATGGACTGTAACACTGACTCTCACACACCTACTCCAAGCGAACCTGAGTTAAGAAGGTCCACAAGAGAAATCAGAAAGCCTGATAGACTGAACTTATAAACAAAGAAAATTCAATATGCATGTTAAAGATGTTGAACAAAATGTATATTGATTGATGTTGTGAATGTGTTCTAAATGGTCGAGTGTTGGCTTAGATATGAGTTATGCAATCTCATATAAACTGTCTATACTGCTTATGTGTTGCAGAGTTATGCTGAATGAGAAATGGTTAAAATAACTGACACAGCTAATGTGATAATTCATGTTAATGCATTTTACCTTAGAAAAGGGGGGATGTTATGATTGGATGTTATTACATGTTTGACCGCTAGGCGGCAGTACTGGTTAGTAGTCAGCTTACCGTACCATATAACACAGTAGAGCAAGACTGCATGGAGCCACATGTATGTTGTTGAGAACATGAGACATTAAACTAAGTTACTTACTTAAAAAAAAAGAAAAAAAAAAGCGCTCGTCACGGGGAAGCTGAGAACAGCGGAGTTTCCTCTGCTGAAGCTGATATGTGGTCAAGACACAGACCTGTCACTGTCCACGGTGCAGACTTCACCCTCAGAGCTCTGTCTTCAGACTGTCCTGACCTGTCCCTGAACATCACACAGGGACAACATGGAGCTGCCTGTGTGATTGGTTACTGCAGTGGTTCCCAAACTGGGGGGCGCATGGCCATTGCGGGGGGGGGGGGGCGGTAAACCGGCTGTGGAATCGCTGCGAAGCTCCGAGCAACGGAGATCATGTGTGAGCCGGAGCCCTCCCGTTCACATCATTGCATTTGTCAATCACTGTGTTTTATTTTGAAATTTTACCGGATTCTCGCTGTTTCTTTGTGCAACTTCATTGTTTCAAAGAAAAGGGATTGATTTTTATAACGAAATGAAACGAAAACAATATTACATTGATACATTGTTGTAAAAAAAATCCAAAAGAAACGAAAATGAACTAAAGAAAATAACTTTCACACACACATTAAAACAGTGCGATTGGTTGAAAGCTGATAATTAGCCATGTGCTTATAAGCTGATTGGCCGAAACCAAGAACAAAGCCGCGTGAATGGCCAATCGCCATGTGTTAACGGCCGACATGTAAATCAGCTGTTTCGATGGGCGTTATATGAATAGAGATGTTAATGTGTCTCATAAGGTACTTTGCACATAGGCTACTTTCTGTAACTGGAAGAAAAACAGCCAGCTGGAAGAATGTGTTGCCTAAATCTTTTACTGTGTGGGAGATCTCCACCAACGTAGCCGGGGAGAAAGCAAGTGGGACCGTTCTGCCCAGTCTCTGAGCAGCGCACGTTTCACAGATAAGCTTCATAACGGGAGTAGCCTAATGTCAGTAGTTTCTGTTTAAAACATGCTGTTTCAACCGCCCCTCCTCTGTGTCTCAAACGACCCGCATAGGTGGGACGTTTGAGACAAATAACAACATACGTTTAAAGTTATAAAACAGCGCGATCATCCAACATATGTGTTAAATTATAGCCTATGTAACTAAGAGAATAGACATGTGAGTTGTTGATCACATGATAAAAATGTTTGTTTACATAACGTCAAGGGCAGAGTCAAGGCAGCAGATAAATCACAAAACATCAACGCGTCCGTGAGCGCAGCGCACCTCATTTTCTCCTGTGAAGAAGAAGAGAAAAAAGAATCCCATGGTCCGACCTGACCCAGTTATTGAATGTTTAGGTTTATTTAGAAGAAGTCTGATTATGACTGCTGCTCTGGATCAGATTATTTGCTCATAATTCGGGTTATTTTCAAACAGTGGCCAAACAACAGATCAATTAATTATTATAGACTATATTTTCCATTTTTGCTAAGCGGTTTGTTCTGAATTAAAGCCTGTCCCATACAGCCGCATGTGTTACGCCGTGTTTTGTTGATGCTATCATCTTTGCCTTGCGCAGATGATCCTTCATAATTAAAAATAAAAAGTCCAGGCCGGCTGCATGGCTGATGGTGTCACCACTCTCATTATCACTGGCTGTTTGTGTTGAATGAAACCTATCGACTTTGTATCGGCCGCGTCTTCTATCGAGGGAAAGTTATTTATCCTATGTTTTATCGCCCAGCCCCAAAGTGACACAGACCCGTTCATTCACAAGAAATCATCCAGCTGCACTCTCAAACAAGGTGCGGAGTGAGAAATCTGCGGCACTACTGCACAGTACTGTAGTTGGCTCATTGTGAGTGAGACGTGGGCTATAGTCTACTGTAGCTGCCGTCGTTACATTTTGTCATTGAAAAACTACACTGTAAAAAAGAAAAAGTTGAGAAAACTTAAAATATCAAGGCAACATGATGCAAGAGATTTTTGAGTTTTCTCAACTTTTGCCAGCTGTTGTCGACTTAACTAAGGTTTTTAAGTTTTGCCAAGAGTTCTGCCAACTTGGATCTTTTTGTTCACTTTATGAGGATAATACTGTGAGACTAATAAAGAATTTCTTGCTTGAATGCGATGTATTTCTACCTTCACCAAACACAGATTTTTGTGTTGAATTAATAACAAATTTTTCCCATCAATGTCATACATTTCTACTTTCTTTAAATATAGATATTCTTGTTGTATAAATACACAATTATTCCTTCAATGGCATATATTCCTTGATTCACCCAACACAAATATTCTTGTTGAATAAATAATAAAATGTATTTTTGCTGTAATTTTACATTCAAAACTGCTCAATAGATGGATAATTAATAATACACACTACAGCTGAATGTTGTCAAGATTTTTTTTATTCAGTTTACCAGTCAACAACAGTAAAACCATCATTAGAGCATGTGTAAAAAAAAAACAACATACCGGTACATACTGTTCTATTAGTCTAATAACATTTGGAGTGAATCTTCCTCCATGCTGAGAATTTGAAATCGACACTGAACTGAAATGTAAATTATGATTATGATAATGATTATGATAAAAACCCCCAGTAGTCTAATCTTTGTATGACTGATTTATTCTGTATAAGACACTGACTAATACTCATAGTACACTGTAAAAACTCAACATCTTTCCAAGAATATTCATCTTATTTCTTGTCCAAATGTCTCATTTCTAGTCAAAGCTAATCTCTTTCCACTTAAAATAAGACTAATCACCTTTTTATATCATTTTCACTTGTTTCAAACAAATTTTCACTTGAAATAAGTAGAAAAATCTGCCAGTGAAAACGTGTTATTTGTGCTTGTAATAAGGAAGAAAAACTTGTTCCACTATCAGATTTTTTCTACTTATTCCAAGTGAAAATATGCTTGAAAGAAGTAAAAAGTGTCTAAAAACAAGCTACTTTTAATATGATGTCTTATTTTAAGTATAATGAGATTTGTTTTGACTAGAAATGACATTTTGACTAGAAATAAGACAAATGTTCTTGGTAAGATACTTGAGTTTTTGCAGTGTAAAGCTGCATTAGTAACAAAACAAAGTAGGCTAAACAAAAAATGATAATACATACATTGTCTAAGAAAAAAAAACTGAAAAATTTAGGGGGAGGGGCCCACTTTAGTATTCTTTAAGGGGGCCCAGAATTCCTAGCACTCGCAACTGGAAAAATGTGCTGCTCACTCCGTCCACAAAACATCAGCAAATGATAGCCTACCACCTGGACAGTGGGATCCTTTTCAAGCCAAAACTGTATGTTGAAAATGTGAAGGTGGTCAGGGTTTCAGAATTGGATCCATCTCTCAAGTATGAAATACAGAAGAAGTACCCACATCTAGACAGTGCATCCTTGTCTAAAATAGGGCTGCCACGATTAGTCGACTAGTCACGACTACGTCGACTATTAAAATCGTCGACAACTAATTTAATAGTCGATGCGTCGTTGTTGTTTTTTTTTTAAATTTTGTTTTTCTCTCAAAACTGCTGCCGCACCTTCCACACACGCACCCGCCGCCGCAGCCGCCCACCACACACACATGCACTCACTCACTCAGTACACATAGGTGTTCTCTCTCTTTTCTCTCTCTACCTGTCTTGTCCCTCATCAAGCGGCACCGGTGTAGCCCCCCCCCTGTCGCCGCCGCCGCCGCCGCCACCGCCACTGCTCCTCACCCTCTCTCTCCTCTCTCTCTCTCTCTGTGTCATTTTAAATGAGAAGCGCGACTAGCAGCGGTACCGCCGCTCCATCGTTTTAAATCACGGACTGAAAAACAGCCGTTCGTCATTTAAAAATAAAACCGCGGACTTTGAGACTCTGTGTTGGAGAATATTGGAACGTTACCGCGTCTGGTCACAGCGTCCTGGTCACGTAATGAGCGCTCATCTTAACGAGGAAGTCTTCTCTCCCGGCGTAAAACTACGTCAATATTTCCCGGTAGCTTCTCATCACAGTCCACACCTTGCAGACTTTGAGCTGCAGCTCAGTTTCACTTGTTTTCATTTGACAGTTTCACACAGAACTTTCTAGTGGAGTCTTTCCATGTTTCTCCCTCTGTGACAGTAAAAAGGGAACATTTAATTGTTTTCAGACAAGACGATTGTCTTATAAACTATTCGATTTTTTTTAACAGAACGACTCCTATTATTTACAATGAGCACAAGTTATATTTGAATGATAAGCCTACCAAAACTTTATTATTGTGAATAATTCCTTAGTTTCAGGTGTCTACCTCATTTTATTTAAATGTAGCTGTTTAATGCCAGAGACAAATGAAGGAAAGAAAAACCTAAAAAACCTTTAAGTATTTATTTTGGTGTTGTTTAGGCCAGTGCCTTATCCTTATTTTACTCAGCTGTACAGTTAAAGCTGCATATTTCATTAAATGTTTAATGAACTATCATCTTAATTGTCTTTATTTTTAGTTAGCATATACCTTAAACACTTCAAGCTGAAAGCTAATGATGGTATATAAGAGCAGCTGCATGCTGGTGCGATAATCTGTATGTTTTGCATTCAATTTACGTATGATCCGATTAGTCGACTAATCGAAAAAAATAGTCGGTGACTAGTCGACTATCAAAATAATCGTTTGTGGCAGCCCTAGTCTAAAACGGTTCACCTGGATGGGACACAGTATGCGGCGGGCATGATTTTGTCTTCTGGGCAGTGCAGTGGCCTCCCAGAGTTCCATAAGATTGCAACCATTCTTGTCAATGCAGAGGAGGTGGCATTCATTTGTAAAAGACTTTCTTCTTGGTACATGGAACATTACAGGTCCTATGAACTTGTTGAACACACCTGTGCAGACCTTCTTGTCCTGGATCCAGATGTGCTGACGGATTACCATCCTCTAGCAGCATACACAGTTGGTGGGAAGCTTATGGTGACCCCGAGGATATTCCTTCTCCATTAAATGATGTCCGGGATGGTTCCAAAAACGTTTTTTCACTGCAAATCTCTTTAAAATCACACAACTCGCATTGAAATGTTACACACTCCTGGATTTTCACTGACATGTGTGATCTCAATGATCCAAGTGTTTTAAATACACAAACACAGTTGGTGTGTGTGCAAGGCCAGTGTACACCTTGACCGTGGCGAAGGCGAAGATGTTTTAAGAGGGTCACTTGACTGGAGCTGGAGAATTTACAAAGCCGGCACTGCATGGAATCCACCACTGAAACACAAGAGACACAAATAGCATTTTCACAACAGCCTATATATTTGAATTTGAATTTATTAAAGGATAGCCCCTTGAGATGTAGCATCTCATTTTCAAGGGGGTGCCTATACATGTAATTTAAGATAGAATACTGATATGAAAAACTTGAAATGAAAGTTGTCTGATAATAATTATTGCAATAACACCAAGCTGTACTGGTCTGAAAGCCAACTGCAACAGCCATTATATAAATAAATACATAAATAAAACTACCATACATAACACAGAAGGAATCCCTTGTTGCAGGAGCTAAATAGCCTACATCAACAAGCCAAAAATAGAGACAAGAAAAAAGTCTGTTGGGAATTGTCTTTCATTTATGAATATAATCTGTAAATTGGTTTTAAAATGTAAATTTGATTTTAAATTATAACTAGGCCTATATGACAAGCAACAAAAATCCAAACATGAATTCAAACATTTGTTTTTAGTACCATGATAAAAACAGTAAAAAAAAAAAAAAGAAAGATCTTTTTTTAATCTATCATTCTTTAAGTCTCTGAAAATGTAGCCTTATGTCTGACAGAGCATGAAACACAACTTACACAGTTGGTGTGTGTGCAAGGCCAGTGTGCACCTTGACCGTGGCGAAGGCGAAGATGTTTTAAGAGGGTCGCTTAACTGGAGCTGGAGAATTTACAAAGCCGGCACTGCATGGAATCCACCACTGAAACACAAGAGACACAGCATAGCATGAAAAGCATTTTCACAGCAGCCTTTGTAATTTAAGATAAAATACTGATATGAAAAACTTAAAAGTTAGTCTGATAATAATTATTGCAACAACACCAAGCTGTACTGGCCTGAAAGCCAACTGCAACAGCCATTATAAATAAATAAAACAACCATTAACACAGAAGGAATCCCTTGTTGCAGGAGCTAAATAGCCTACATCAACAAGCCAAAAATAGAGACAAGAAAAAAGTCTATTGGGAATTGTCTTTCATTTAGGAATATAATCTGTAAATTAATTTAAAATGTAAATTTGATTTTAAATTATAACTAGGCCTATGCCAAGCAACAAAAATGCAAACATGAATTCAAACATTTGTTTTTAAAAACACCAACCATAACCATGTTATAACTTCATAAAATAAAACATTTAAAATAATGCATTCTGATCGGTACATTGTAAAACATTATGTAAATGTAGTGATTTCTGTACAGCGCTGCTCCTCTCCTCTTTCACACAGCTTTAAGTTACTCTTCATTCAAACTAATGCAGCTGCCCAATTGTTAGATTACACCAGTGAGACCAACAGGATTGAACAAGCCGGCGACAAACCTCTAAAAACCTGCGGATGAGTTAATTAACGACCGTTACCACCCCCGGCAGAACTACGTAGTTCGGCCGGCCGACGGAGCTCTCCAGGCGGCTTGCTGCCTCTGCGAGGTCCCCCACCTCGGGGGGTTTGCCACTCCGTCCGTGGAGGTTCTCAACTTCGGAGCAAACTTCTAAACAGCCGTCATTTGGAAAAACTATCCGCACAGCGAGGATCTAAACCCTTACTTTCTCGCATGAAAATTATTAAAACTTAAAAAAAGTGACGAAATAACAGGGCTACAGCAGAAAATAAAACAACAAGTAATGGCGGCGGCGCGGAAGTCAGAGTGGTGTGCTTTTTTTTTTTTTTTCTCTGAGAGAGAGGTGGGTCTATGAAAGCGGGCTCCGGTCGCGATAAACGAACACCATCAACCGTCGGCCGGCAGAGCTACGTAGTTCGGCCGGCCAACGGAGCTCTCCAGGCGGCTTGCTGCCTCTGTGAGGTCCCCCACCCCGGGGGGCTTGCCACTCCGGAGGTTCACTTGGAGCAAACCGTCATTTGGGCAAACTAACCGCACAGCGGGGATCTAAACCCTTACTTTCTCGCATGAAAAATTATTAAAACTTTAAAAAGTGACGAAATAACAGCGCTACAGCAGAAAATAAAACAACAAGTAATGGCGGCGCCGCGGAGAGGTGTGTTTTTTTTTCTGTGAGAGAGACGAGGCGCATGCGAAAAAGTTACCAACAACAGCAGACAATGACCCTACAGTAAAAACAAAGTCAGTCATGCACTAATTCAGCGTGATGGAAGTAAAAACACGTTTAGCTTACCTGCTAGAGCGAAAGTTTGGCCAGCTCCCACCACACGGTTTCTGCTCCACAAAATGTCGGACGGGCACACCTTCAGCAAAGCTGTTAAAACCGGTTCAAACTGGTCCAGGCTTGTGTGCGCATGCGCAAAAGAGCAAATGACGGAGTTGGCCCAACTCAACTCAAAAATCTGCTCATAGATTTACAATTTCTTGTTGAGCTGACTTAAAAATAGTAGTTAAGTCAACAATGGGAAAAATTTGCTGGGCAGACAAGAGTTTATAGATTACTTATTGCAAAGCCATATTTCTGAGTCAGTTTAATTTCAAAATTGTAATGAGATCAACAATTGCTAGTTATCATTTTTACAGTGTAGGCTACTATATTATTTACTGTCTGCAGCTAGTTCTCCTTTCATCCTCTTGTATTCTGTATCATGAACAGCGCCACTCCTAATAGCGGCTACATTGTGTGACGTGTCAGCATTGTCCCCAAAACGTCTGAGCAGTATTTAGTACGGTGCTGCCACCTAGAGGAAAACAGTTGTGGTGAAAAGACACGCGTTCACACGATCCTGCAGTGCAGGACAAACCCCGCAATTTTGAACCAGTAACATCTGTAAACGCACACACAAGCTGGAAAGTTGTCTCATCTGACAGCTGTCATTTGGGAGGTGAAGGCAGGTTTTCCCTTAATTGTCCTGACGTTGATGGAATCACTATGAACCGTATGTTACAGTATGAGCAGCAGGGACGGTCAGGTTGAATATTGTTACACAAAAAAAATTAAAAAGAAACAGAAAGAAAAAATAATTACTCTGTTCAGGTGCTTGAAAATCAGTGACAGAACTGTTATTAATACAGTTAAAAAAAAAAGAAGGGAAATTTTCTTATCAGCCAAAGGGGGGCTCAGCAGAGAAAGTTTGAGAACCACTGGGTTACTGAGTTTTATTAATGTTAACATCAGGGAGTTCAACAAATCAGTTTATGCTATGGTGATTTAAGTAGCCTAGTTAAATACTACAGTAATCATCATAGTGTATTGGCAGGAAAGACCATTTAATCTGTATGTATCAAATATCAATTAATGAATTAAAGTAAGTACCACCTTGAAAAAAAAACAATGTTTTGTTGCTTAAGCTTATGTATTCAGTCATTCAACGGTATACTAAAATCCATGTGAAAAAAAAAATGCTTCTCACTGTTCTCAGGTCAAATATTTATATGCGATTAATTGCGATTAATTAATTACAAAGCCTCTAATTAATTAGATTATTTTTTTTAATCGAGTCCTGGCCCTAATATCTATAAAGTTGTGCTTGACATGATTAATTGAAATACAACAACAACAACAACGATCTCCCACACCTGCTAACACTCACTATGAATGACCAGGTGAGGTCACAGGTGAGTGAGAAGGTGTTGCTGACCTCACCTGAAGTATCTGACAAACACACACAGTGATTTAATATAATCTTAATGTGACACTCATGTGTTTGTGTGTGTTTGTTGTGTAACTGTGATAATCAACAGTTGACAGTGACAAACAGCTGGTGGCCATTTTGACCCTTTCTGATCTGAGCCACGTCCTGACGTCAGAGCTTTGTGTGGTGTAGTTCAACAGGTTCAGGTGAGATTCTGCCTAATGTGACGTCAGTGCCCCCTACTGTCATAAATCTGCACCTGCATCACAGAGCAAAGGAGGAAAGCACAGGATTCTGGGTAATGGTCACATCAACAGAGGATTTGCTTTGAGGTGAAGAGTGAGAAGAACTCTGTAAAGAAGAAGAAAATGAGCTGGAGTGTCGTTCTTCAGAGACGTTTCACTGCTTCACTTCCACTAACACTGAGTCACAGCACATTTTTACAAACTTTAGTGAACAATATCCACGATTTCATTTTCTTCAGCTGCTGTGAGGAACATGGAGCTGGGCTTCCTATCAGTGATCATTGCAGTCCTCACATGGAAATGGATCAGGGAGTTTTTCTGCCACGTTTTCCTCCAGCACTTACAAAACATTGATTAAAGCTGTGAACCACATCATCCATGTTGTCCTTTTTAATGTTACTGTAACCCATGATGATTGGGTCTAATTATATGAATATATCATATAATAATATTGTTTGTTTACCTCAAAATTCATTTATTTGAGGCAGCAGAAAGCTCTTATCGTCCCCACAGAAACATGAACATGACCTACAGTTACTATTGTTTGTGCATTAAAGGAAGATTTAAGGCACTGATAACCTGTTATGAGCTATGATATATTGTGTGGATGCTGAACTCATTGTATTTTGTTGGTGTGTGTGTGTGTGTGTATTGCTTGCACTGATAATGTGTATTATAGACGAGAACCTGCTAAATATGTTCATTACGAGCAAAAGCAATGTTCTGAATTAAAAAATTGAAGTGTTTGATTTGTTTTTTTATTGTCTCACAGTTGATAACTTAAAGGATTCATGGAATGGTTAAAAAGAGATTAAACAAAATTAATCATATTTCATGGTATGATTTATGGTTGTTTTAAAATGTGTAAAAATAAATATTCCATTTGATAGGCTATAGAACTAAAACCTGTACAGTTAAAAAGATGTTTTCCTGTAGTCATTATTGTATTACAGTAGTTTAATTGTGTGATTTGAGTATGGCCATAAATAGAAGAGTGTTATGACTAGAGAACAGAGAAAATAATAAAAAATAATAAAATGTCTTTGGGGAACAGAGAGAGGACTGTTGTAGTAACAGTCCTGTCTCTGCCTATTTAGTTTGCTGCTTTGTTGCTGCTTTGTTGTTTCACTGGACAGTTTTCATTTCATAATGATGTGAATTTTCTTAAAATGTTGCTGTAACGAGGGATCGCGTGATGCACCTAGGAGGATAGACGCACCGCTGTCGGTCTCCTCACTGGTTTTAACTAAAACAATATTTCTCAGTTTACCCGTTGCTAAAATTGTGGTGAAATTATCGCTAAACCTACAGAGACGTTGGACATGTCACTGGACAACTTTTTCATTAAAGCGAGACACTCGGAAAAAGAGCAAGTTGACGGCTAACAAAGCGCTAGCTAACCCAGACGGGAACTGCCCATTGGTCCGACCTCCCATTGGTTCGACCTCCCGTTACTACGACAAAATACCCACTGGTCCGACCTCCCATTGGTTCGACCTCCCGTTATTCTGACAAAATCAACCACAAGTCGGACCAATAGGAGGTCGAACCAATGGGTGGTCCCGTTAGTTCGAACTGTCATCGCTACTTTGTGACAAGCTCTTCCATTGATAGGAGCATGCAGCTTTCTCTCTCTCTCTCTCTCTCTCTCTCTCTCTACGCACATCACACACATACACGCGCGGCCCAGAATTGACAAGGCCAATGACTAACCAGAGACTCAGTCGCAGAGTGATCACACGCACAACACAGTCCAACTTTCAAAAACCTTTACTTGGAGGGCAGGCAGGGTCATTCACGGGAAGGCAGTCCAATAAACAGGCAAACAAATCCAAAAAGGGCAAGGCAGATCTCCAAGAACCAAAATGACGAAAAACAGGTCTTAATAAAGGGTTTCACAAAAGAACGCGAGAGAGCACAGCACACAAAGGTAACAATGACAATCTGGCAAAGGGAGGGGGCGTGACCATGGGCTTAAATACAGGTGTGGTGATTATTGGCGGGAAACAGAACAAAGGAGCTTGACAGGAAGTGATGAACCAAAATGGGAATGAACTCAAACTACAAAATAAAACAGGAAGTCCAAAACATACAGACAGAAACCTGACATTACCCCCCCTTCAACGGACGTCACCAGACGTCCCAGAGTGTTCAGGATGCCGACGGTGGAAATCCCGAATGAGGGTCTTGTCCAGAATATGCCGACACGGAACCCAACATCTTTCCTCTGGACCATAGCCTGTCCAATCAACAAGGTACTGGCGACCCCGCCCCCTTCGCCACATGTCCAACAGTCTTTCAACAGTGTAGGCGGGACCACCATCGATCATGCGAGGGGGAGGAGGCGGTCTGGCGGGAGGAACCAGCGGGCTGGATCTGACTGGTTTCACCTTAGAGACATGAAAAGTGGGATGAACCCGCATGGCGTGGGGAAGGCGGAGACGCACTGCCGCTGGGTTAATCACCTTGGCAATGGGGAAGGGACCCACAAAGCGCGGAGCCAGCTTACGGCACTCCACCCGAAGAGGGAGGTCACGGGTAGACAGCCAGACTCGCTGACCACTGCGGTAGCGGGGGGCCGGAGTCCGCCGCTTGTTGGCTGTCCTCTGGTAGACTTCAGAAGACCGAAGCAGGGCAGCCCGGGCCCTCCTCCAGGTGAGATGGCAGCGACGGACCAGGGCATAGGCGGACGGGACAGCAACCTCCTTCTCCAACTCAGGGAACAGAGGGGGCTGGTAGCCATACACGCACTGAAAAGGTGAGAGACCAGTAGAGGAAACAGGGAGTGAATTGTGGGCATACTCGACCCACAGCAGTTGGCGTGACCAGAGGGACGGGTTCTGGGAAACAAGGCATCGGAGGGTGGTTTCCATCTCCTGGTTGTAGCGCTCGGTCTGGCCATTTGACTGAGGATGGAAACCGGATGACAGGCTAGCCGTGGCTCCGATGAGGCGGCAGAACTCCCTCCAGAAGCGGGAAGCAAACTGGGGACCACGATCCGAGACGATGTCCTGGGGGAGACCATGCAGACGGAAAACATGAGACAACACAACCTCTGCCGTCTCCTTGGCAGACGGGAGTTTCGGCAGAGGGACATAGTGAGCCATCTTAGAAAACCTGTCGATTATGGTGAGCACCACCGTATTGCCCTCTGAAAGGGGCAACCCAGTCACAAAGTCCATGGAAATGTGAGTCCAAGGGCGACGAGGGACAGGCAGCGGGTGCAGCAGACCAGATGGGGGGCGCCTGGATGTCTTGCAGCTGGCACAGACAGTGCAAGCAGCAACAAAGTTCCCCACATCCTCCTTTAAGGAGGGCCACCAGAAACGTTGTCTCAACAAACTTATAGTTCGACTCACCCCTGGATGGCATCCCAGCCGCGAAGAGTGCCCCCACTGCAGGACCTGGGACCGGAGAGCTCCAGGGACGAAGAGACGGTTTGGCGGACAACCCTTGGGAACCTGGACCCCCTCCAGCGCCCGCCGCACCTGCTCCTCGACGCCCCAAGTGACCGCTCCGACCACACAGGTTGGGGGCAGGATGGCAGCTTGCTGGTGGGAACGTTCAGGTGAGTCAAACTGTCGGGAGAGAGCGTCAGGCTTGATATTCCGGGAACCCGGGCGATAGGAGATAGTAAAATTAAAGCGAGTGAAAAACAAGGCCCACCGGGCCTGCCTGGCATTGAGTCTCCTAGCCCCTCTTATGTACTGCAGATTTTTGTGATCCGTCCAAACCACAACGGGCTGCTCCGACCCCTCCAGCCAATGTCGCCACTCTTCCAAAGCCAGCTTCACAGCTAGCAGTTCCCGGTTCCCTACATCATAATTATGTTCAGCAGGAGACAGTTTCTTAGAAAAATAAGCACATGGGTGTACCTTCTTATCCACAGGAGAGCGCTGTGACAGGACTGCACCCACACCTACGTCAGAGGCGTCCACCTCCACAATGAACTGGAGCTTGGGGTCAGGCATGCGGAGAATGGGCGAGGACGAGAACCTCCGGCGTAGGCCTTGGAACGCGTGGTCCGCTTCCAAAGACCAGGAAAACTTGACACTGGAGGAGGTGAGGGCATGGAGGGGAGCTGCTATGGCACTGTAATTCCTGATGAAGCGTCTGTAAAAATTAGCAAAGCCCAAAAACCTCTGCAGCTGTTTGCGGTCCTTAGGGACCGGCCAGTTCAGGACTGCACTGACCTTTTCGGGATCCATTTCCATCTGACCTGTGGAAATTATGAACCCCAGAAAAGAGACAGTGGACTGGTGGAACTCACACTTCTCGGCCTTCACGTAGAGCTGATTCTGGAGGAGCCGGTGGAGCACCTGCCGCACGTGAGTAACATGTTCCTCCTTGGTCTTAGAGAAAATGAGAATGTCGTCCAAGTACACAAAGACAAAACGATTCAACATGTCCCTCAACACATCATTAACAAGGCCTTGGAAAACAGCAGGGGCATTTGTGAGGCCAAAAGGCATTACCAAATATTCGTAGTGTCCACTGGGGGTGTTAAAGGCCGTCTTCCACTCGTCCCCCTCCCGAATGCGCACCAAATGGTAAGCATTACGAAGGTCCAGCTTAGTGAAAATGGTAGCCCCCTGTAAGAGTTCAAAAGCTGAGGTAATCAGAGGGAGAGGGTACCTGTTTTTGATAGTGATGTCGTTGAGGCCAGTGTAGTCAATGCAGGGGCGCAGGGACTTATCCTTTTTCTCCACAAAAAAGAAACCTGCCCCTGCTGGAGAAGAGGACGGTCGAATGATTCCTGCCCTTAGGCCCCCCTGAATGTACTCCTCCATAGCCTTAGTCTCAGGGGCTGAGAGGGAGTACAGGCGGCCTTTGGGGAGAGTGGCCCCCGGAAGGAGGTCAACAGCACAGTCGTAGGGCCGGTGTGGGGGTAGTGAGGTCGCCTTGACCTTACTGAACACCTCTTTGAGGTCCAAATAATCCTCCGGCACCTTGGCCAAGTCTGGATAATCTTGAGTAGCAACTGTGGAAGCAGGTGAAACACTGGGAGAGGCAGACAACAGACATGAAGAATGACAAACCGAGCCCCACCCCATCACACAACCCTTTACCCAATCCAACTGTGGGTTGTGCCTCCTCAACCAGGGAAAACCAAGGATGACAGGGAACTGAGGAGAGTCAATGATAAGGAAAATGATAGTTTCTGAGTGGTTACCTGACATGAGGAGTGTGAGTGGTGGTGTTTGATGAGTGATGCGGCTTAACAGCCGGCCATCAAGGGCGTGAGCCTCCCTAGGCTTGGGCAGGAGCTGGAGCTGGAGCTGGAGGCGCTGGGCCAGGGCTCGATCCATAAAACTCTCATCCGCTCCTGAGTCGATGAGGACGGAGAGATCATGGGAAGCGGAAACAGTGGAGAGTCGAACAGGGATGAGAGCACGGGAAGCCTGGGAGGATGCCGTGGTTGGGCTCACCAGTAAACCTCCTTTTACTGGCGAGCCTGTCCTTTTAACGGACAGGATGCGAGAAAATGGCCCTGGTTGCCACAGTAGATGCATCTGCCCTCCCGTAGTCTGCGCTGACGCTCCTCTGGGGTCAGATGGGCTCTTCCCACCTGCATGGGTTCCTCAGGGCCGCTTGGGAGCGCTGCTCTTTCAGCAGGTGGCAGGGCAGGTCGGTCTGGATAAAGGCCAGGAGCTGAAGACCACCAGCTGGTGGGGGAGGTCCTTTGCCGTCTTCGTTCCCACAAACGGTTGTCAACCTTGATGGCAAGGGCAACCAGGTCATCTAGTTCAGAAGGCAAGTCAAAAGGAGCCAAATGGTCTTTGATATCATCCGACAAACTGTTCAAAAAAGCATCTGTAAGAGATTGGTTATTCCATTCACTCTCAGCTGCTAATGTCCTGAACCGTATAGCATGGTCAAAAACCCGGCTCTTGCCTTGCTTCAGAGCCATCAAGGACCGGGCTGCCTCTCGTCCTGAGGTGAGGACACCAAAAACCCGGGTCAGTCCCCCAGAAAAAGCCTCCACTGAACGACACACCAGGGACCGGCGTTCCCATTCAGCGGTGGCCCACTCACGTGCCCTCCCTGTCAGATTGGTCACCATGAAAGCCACCCTGGAACGCTCAGACGGGAAGGAGTGCGGCTGCAGTTCAAAAGTGAGTGAGCATAAGGTCAAAAAGGAGCGGCAGGTACCTGGGGAGCCATCTAACTTCTCGATGGGGGGAGACCGAGGTTCACAGCGGGCAGATGGGTTAGGCTGAGGCAGTTCTGGGGGAGGAGGTTCTGCAGGTTCCGCTGCAGCAGGGGTCCGGGTGCTGGCAAATGCCTGCTGGGTCTGGGCAGCAAAGGCCCGGAGCTCCTCTGTCATGGAGGCCTGGAAAGATTCCTGCTGTTCCCGCAGGCCCTGAACTCCTGCAAGCAGCTTTGTTAGAGCATGTTCATGATCCTGCAGTCGTCTGCCTTGTGCAGCAATGGCAGTACGTATAGGGTCCTCTGCTGAGTCTGTCATGGCCAGATTGTACTGACAAGGCCAATGACTAACCAGAGACTCAGTCGCAGAGTGATCACACGCACAACACAGTCCAACTTTCAAAAACCTTTACTTGGAGGGCAGGCAGGGTCATTCACGGGAAGGCAGTCCAATAAACAGGCAAACAAATCCAAAAAGGGCAAGGCAGATCTCCAAGAACCAAAATGACGAAAAACAGGTCTTAATAAAGGGTTTCACAAAAGAACGCGAGAGAGCACAGCACACAAAGGTAACAATGACAATCTGGCAAAGGGAGGGGGCGTGACCATGGGCTTAAATACAGGTGTGGTGATTATTGGCGGGAAACAGAACAAAGGAGCTTGACAGGAAGTGATGAACCAAAATGGGAATGAACTCAAACTACAAAATAAAACAGGAAGTCCAAAACATACAGACAGAAACCTGACAAGAATATCACCATATTCAGTCAGAGAGCCAGATCATGTCAGATCGCGCACAACTATCATAAATGCTGATCAAGATGTGTAAACTGATAATCAAAGCCCCCCCTCTCAGAGTACAGAGTAAAAGAAATACACTTTGTTTTCTCTTCCCCCCTCCGCTCGAGCACGGCTGAACCTGGCCGTCTTGAGCTCACTTCACGGGCGCGAGGCTGCTGCAGCCGCCTCTGCTGCTGACAGCAGACTGAGAGAGAGAGAGAAAAAAAAGTAAATTTGGCTTTGGTTAGGTTCAGGCAATGAAGAAAGGAGTTGGTTAAGTTTAGTAAAAACAGCAGGTAGAGGCTAGACAGGCTGGAAGCATAATGAGCGTTATATGTTATTAATATGAAGTGCTTGTTTTGCAGTTAATTATGCACATGATCCGTTTGATCCCAGAAAGGAAAAAAGGATCAATGCGCAGCCTCCGTTTCCTTTCTGATTGCGTCCGTCTGTCTGTTCGGAGTGGGAGAGAGAGACAGAGAACCCAATCCACCTGTCTGTATACCTGTCTGTAATGTAAGTTTGATTTGATATGAATGTCAAGGTTTAATTACGGACACTAATGAGCGCGCAGCAGTGCGTAAAAGTCGTGCGTAATGACAGCTCCTCGTTGGTGAAACACAATAAACTGCACCTCTTCTTCCACGTGTGTCTTATTGACAGGTGGAGCCTATATGAGTAATGATATAAATGCATAGTGAATGGTAAGAATGGAGACTTTGACTAATAACTAGTCCAGTTCGATCTAATGAGGACCTCCCATTAGTTCGAACTCTCATTACTCCGATTGTCGGACCAATGGGAGTTCGAACCAATGGGAGGTCGAACTAATGGGAGGTCGGACTAATGGGAGGTCGGACCAGTGCCATGGACCCACCCAGACGACGACGACACAGAACCAGAGCTAGCTAACGAAGAAGAGCCAGAATCCTGTACCGAGCCAGGAAAAGAGTTTTCCAGCCCCACTAACGATGACACAGTGGTTCAGCAGGTGACGCGTAATATTAAGGAGATGTTTGACACTACACTCGCTAATATCCTGAAACCAGTCACAGAGATGTCAGAAAAGCTAGACAAAATAGTAGACAGACTGGGGACGGTGGAACAACAAGTCTCCAACTTGGAGGATAATGCAGCGACTCATACACCACGGCTTGAATCGGTGGAGTCAGCGCTGAAAAAAGCAATGGAAAAACTGGAGAACTATGAGAACCAGAGTCGACGACAAAACGTCAGAATTACTGGACTGAAAGAAGGCGCTGAAGGCAAGAATCCTCCCGTGTTTTTTGAGAAATGGATTCCAGAGGTCTTGAACATGGACATGCAAGGGGAGCGGCTGAAAATAGAACGAGCTCACCGCGTGGGACCTCCGGTGGGATCCACCGGCAGACACGGCCCCCGCGCGGTCCTGGTGAGGCTTCACAACTACACGGATAAACAGAGGATCTTACGTGCAGCGAGAAACAAGGGCAGAGTTTCCACGGATGGTCAAGTTGTGTCTTTCTACCAGGACTTTTCTGCGGAGATTGTAAAGCGGAGGCAAGAATCTGCAGGCGTGCGCAGAAGGCTCCGGGAAGCGGGGATCAAATACGCCTTTGTGTATCCAGCTGTAATTAAAGTTCTCCCTCCAAATGGAAAACCGATCTCCCTTTCCACGATGAAGGAAATCATCGACTACGTCAAGACACTCCCGACCTAATGACTATCAATCCACCTGTAATCATCTGCCTCAAAAAAAAAAAAAAGACTTATTATACAAATGGACAGAGAACAACTCGCACAATGGACAGTGAGTACCATACAATCAAGATAACTTCTGCTCATCTTAATTTAAACACACTCACACGTGGATATTTCTCAGTTTACTTGAGTTGCTGTGTGTCACTAGTATTTACACAGTCGTTGACATGCTGGCATTATAATTAAGACATAATCCAGATGGAGAGACCCGACAGACTCTTTTTTTTTCTTTCCTTTTTTGTTTCTCTCTAACTTTGATTCATTTGCCCCCTCAGCTGTACTGATATAGCTAGAGTATGACAAGGTTTTTGTTTTTCGTTTTTCTTGGCTTTGTTTTAGCCATGGTAGAAAGGTATTATCCAAGCTTTAGTTTGTTTTTGCTTGGATTGTTCTGGCTTTTTTTTGTTTTGTGTCCAGGCAGGATTTCGGTTTAAAAGCATATCCAAATTATGTTATAAAGCAAAGGAGACTATGCAGCATGATATAATGTTACACTGTTTTGAATATTAAATTTTGTACCTGGAATATCAAGGGCTCCAATAATGTTGTCAAAAGGAAAGCTATTCTTTTTTTTTTTTCCTTTTCTTTTTTTTAAGTATATTTTTTGGCCTTTTATTGGATAGCACATAGTGAGATAGACAGGAAAGGGGGAGGCAGAGAGAGGGGGAATGACATGCAGGAAAGGTCTGCCCGACACGGGATTCGAACCGGGGATGCCTGCTTTGAGGACTGTAGCCTCTACATGGGGCGGCCGCTTTAACCACTGCGCCACGTACCGCCCCAAAAAAAGGAAAGCTATTCTAAACTATCTTAAAAAGGAAAAAGTCCAGGTTGCATTCCTCCAAGAAACCCATTTGAATGAGGAGGAGCACAAAAAATATCTTAGGGAGTGGGTCGGACAGGTATATTTTACTGTCTTATTCTACAAACAAAAGGGGTGCAATTATATTAGTTCATAGATTGTTGCCATTTACAGCTAAAGATAGTTACAAAGATACAGATGGAAGGATAGTTCTAGTAAAAGGAGAACTATATGGAGAATCAGTATTGTTAGGAAATGTTTATGCTTTTATGCTTGACTTTTTTGCCTTCTTACTCAGTAAAATAGCTGAAATGGACTGTACAAATATGATAATTGGAGGTGGGTAACACTTTATTTGAAGGGGTCCTTGTTCCTGTGTAGTTACCTAATTAATTACAGTGTAATTACCTATGTAACTGCATGTAATAGCATGTACTTACATTGTAATTACATAGTGTATTTTGGTGTACTTACAGGTCCTTGTTACACTTGTAATAAGAAATGCTTGTTACAATACCTGGTCAAAGTGGCCTCTCTCTTTGGGGAAGGGGTACATCTGCAAGAAAAATGGGTGAAACCACAACCCATGTTGCCTGGGCAACCTTTTCCATCAATCTTCCTCCTGCCTCTTGAGTCTTGGAACATTTATGCTGTTTCACAACTTCTATGTAACAGTTGTGTTAATACACCGTTGTTACTCTTTGATACAGTGTAATAAGAACATTAAAGTGTACCTGCTGGGATACCTCAGTTCTTAACCATTAACTGCAATAACCAGTGTCTTCGATAGTGTACCACGTGTGCTGTTACACAACTTAGTATATGTAACAGTTGTGTTAGTACACCGTTGTTACTCTTTGATACAGTGGAATGAGCACATTAAAATAAAGTGTACCTGGGTCGGGATACCTCAACTCTTACAAATTAACTGCAATAACCAGTGTTTTTGTACTGTCTTTGAGGGTTAAAAAAGTGTGTGCTTTTGTTCAAAGAAACCACGTCCGAGTGAGTGGTCTTCTCTTTGGTTCAGAGAAACCGCGTCGAAGTGAGCGCTCGGCTCGTCAAGTCTAGCTATGTTGTGTTTTTTCTGTTGCATGCTCACTTCTCATGCTCGGGTGTAAAAGTGAGCACAGACGGCTAAACAGACTGCTAAATAATATTGTTGGATGCTTTTGCCTTGGGGAATGTCTATCTGTGAGTAGAATATGTCAATAGTGTTACATGATTGTGTATTTTTGTAATTAAGACATGATTAGTTATGTTTTCGGTAAATATACCTTGCTAGCTTTCAGTCTATGCTAACTCTTTTCATTTTGTTAATCTGGATGCTAATTGAAGTGTACCTATTCATGCAATGCTACTGTAAGTACTGTAAGTAAATTGTGTTTCTGTGATCATTTCAGTTTTATGGAGGAGAAATAGAGGACTCCATTAAAGGACAGGAAAAGATCAAGCCTTGTGGTTTTTTGGGGATAATAAAAATAAAGGACGATAAAGGAACACTGAAATGCATTTTTTTGAGTGTGTGGTTTTATGCATACAGATTGCTGATGATGTTTTCAGTTCCATATGAATTGAGTTATCCAGCATTGTCTCATTTTCTGAAAAAATGCTATTCTAGTTATTGGTTTATGTAAAAATACTTGAGTACCAAGTTTCTGCATGATGTTACATGTAAGTATGTAGCGGGTACACTTTATTTTAAAGGAGTCATCACCTGGTTTTTTATGTATCCAATCCCCCTTTAATTGCTTTGAATCAGTTCTTAAAACTTATTGGAAACATTTTTTAAAAAAAAATTCAAACATAGAGCTTGTTCTGACACTTTTTCATATGGCAACTTTCTCTCGTGAGAGTAGGCGCGAGGTTTTGACTAGTCCGGATGTTCATTGTATTAATATGTAATGAGGCGCGCATTGATTGGACGCAGGGAGGACAGAGCGGGAATGGTGGCTGGCCCTGTGGGCTACATGCAGGCTGTATTGGAAACCGCATACCTATGCTGCTCTGTCATGTACCGTAACCATGTTATAACTTAATAAAATAAAACAAAATTGTATCGGTTCATTGTAAAACATGTATTTATTGATGCAAATGTGGTGATTTCTGTACGTAGGCTACAGAGCCCCGGTGCAAAGCTGCTGCTGCTCTGTGTGAAGCTTCACTTTTCATTCAAACAAACTAATGCTACTGCCACAATTGTTAGATTTCATCAGTGAGACAAACATTTATCTCCTAAAAAGAATTTAACCAGTCGGCGGTAAACCTCTACAAACCTGCGGGTAAGTTAATTAACGACCGTTTCCTCCGCGGGCATGACAACGTAGTTTGACCGGTTAACAAGCAGCTGCAGGCGGGTTGCTGACGAGTCACTCTCCGCTCCTCTGCCTCGCTGGAGCTGCACTTCTCCCACCGCGAAGCAAACTTCTAAGCCGTCATTTGGATAAACTAACCGCACATTGGGGATCTAAACCCTTACTTTCTCGCATGAATAAATATTAAAACTTAATAAATTAACGACCCTTTCCTCCGGCGGCACGACGACGTTGTTATCGGCCGGCTAAACGAGCACTGCAGGCGGGTTGAGGAGTCACTCCTCCTCCGTTCCTCTGGTGCTCACTGCAGCTGGCTGCACCTCACTTCTCCCAACGCGGAGCTAACTTCTAAACAGCCGTCATTCGGATAAATAACCGCACATTGGGGATCTAAACCCTTACTTTCTCGCATGAAAAAATATTAAAACTTAATAAATTAGCGATAGTTTCTTTCGGCGGCATGACGATGTCGTTCAGCCAGGTAAACGAGCGCTGCAGGCGGGTTGAGGAGTCACTCCTCCTCCGCTCCTCTGGTGCTGGCTGCAGCTGGCTGCACCTCACTTCTCCCAACGCGGAGAAAACTTCTAAACAGCCGTCATCCGGATAAACTAACCGCACATTGGGGATCTAAACCCTTACTTTCTCGCATGAAAAATTATTAAAACTTAATAAAGTGACGAAATAACAGCGCTACAGTGGGAAATAAAACAACCCGTAATGGCGGCGCGGCAGAAGTCGGGGTGGTGGAAGAGAGGTGTGTTTATGAAAGCAGGCGCCACGGTGACGTCACCGTACACTGAAAAAAAAAGTCTTTTGGATTTACATAAAAAAAACATGTACATCGGTTGCACATATTAAAGTTATGTTTACCAAAGTTGATATATTCATGTTCTGTACATTAAATTATTATTTGTTAAACCAACATGACTTTCTTACATAAATCAAAAATATTTATTTTATGTTCTATATATTAGATTGTCTTATGCTAAACTGACTTATTTTTATTATGTTAAACTGACTTATTTTTATTATGTTAAATGAATGTGTTTCTTTAATGTGTATTATATATAATTATAATCAGTTGGATCAACATAATTTTTTTGCGTGAAGCTAACCTAATCTTAACAGGTAAATCGGACACTATTAAGTTTGGTATACTTTAAATATTTAAATTACTTTTATAAGCTAATTTGTAAATTAAGAATTTCATTTCTACACCCTTAACCCACTTAATCTAGTGCAATCTTTTACCTACATTTACTAAAGCACATGTGGACAACCAACATATTAATTCCAGACAGTGCATAATAAACATGCATAACTACTAAAAATACAACCTGCTGGGTAATCTAATATGTACATCACATATAGACAACTCAGTGGAAAAATAAAGTTAACACTAATTTAATTGAAAATTACCGTTTATATTTATTGGAACATGGTTTAAAGCAATAGAAGTAATACTGCAGAAAACATCATGCAATACACACCTGTCCTTTCACAGCACATGTAAATGTTCCATAATGTGAAACATTGAAACAATTGCAGTGGCTCATTTCCAACTACCAGTGCTCACAGTAAACAAAAACCACCCTAAACTCTTTAAATAGTTCTTGCACAAAATAAAAGGTTCAACAACTGGAGGAGGTAGGTGAAATGTCTCACAAGAAATCAAACAAATATACTTTTTTCAACAAAGACAGTGGATAAGAAGGAGACTTGTGCACACCGTTTCGCAGAACCTGTTCATGTTCATACAACACACTGACATGGAGAGAATTTTTGCTTGAATACACACCTGTCCTTTAACTCTATGTTACACAGCGTACAGCCTGACCCTGACTACAAGACATGTAAATGTTCCATAATGTGAAACACTGAAACAATTGCAGTGGCTCATTTCCAACTACCAGTGCTCACAGTAAACAAAAACCACCCCAAATTCTTTAAATAGTTCTTGCACAAAATAAAAGGTTCAACAACTGGAGGAGGTAGGTGAAATGTCTCACAAGAAATCAAACAAATATACTTTTTTCAACAAAGACAGAACATTATTGGTGAGGAAAGAGGACTGTCCATGGAGTCAGAAATGTGTGTTTGTGTGGATAAGAAGGAGACTTGGGCACACCGTTTCGCAGAACCTGTTCATGTTCATACAACACACTGACATGGAGAGAATTTTTGCTTGAATACACACCTGTCCTTTAACTCTATGTTACACAGCGTACAGCCTGACCCTGACTACAAGACATGTAAATGTTCCATAATGTGAAACACTGAAACAATTGTAGGGGCTTGTTTCCAATTATCAGTGTCCACGGTAAACACAAATCACCCCAAACTCTAAAAATGGGGGGGAAATTCTGTTGTAGTTCAATTTAAAAAAAAAAAAAAAAGGGGGGGGGGAGCCTCCCACCTGCCCAAAAGAAAAGTCCAACAACTGGAAGAGGTAGGTGAAATATTGCATACAGTATGTCTTGCAAGCAATCAAGCTGGAGAGCCTGGATAGCCAGTTCACTGATAAAGTCTGTTCTTCAGGACTTGGGCTTTTTTGGACAGTGCATTGCCTTCAAGCTCCATGACCACCTTCTGCAGCACTTCAAAGGTGTACTTGAGTTCAGCAGGGTAGTTTAAGTTCAAAGAATAAATGAGGCCAAACAACATGGCAGCAGCTAAGGGAACATTGTCCAAATCCTGCATCACAATCTGGGACTCAAGTACAATGCCGATGTCCTCTGGTTTTTCACTGGCATCTCTGAGCTTCAAGACATATATACCCATGGTGGTTTCCTCAATGGATTCCTGGAGGAAGGATTCATCAGCTGCCTGTACAATGCACAAAAAAATAAAACAAGTGGGATTATACTACATGCCACGTGCATATAGGGAATACTGCATGTGTATTGTGTAATTTATTAAGATATCAAATCAAACTTAATTCATATGGCACTTTTCATACACAAAAGTAACACAAAGTGCCTCACATTGGCTCAAAACCACACACAAACACACTTTGATATTAAGATCACTACCATATTATCTTACAACTTAGCTGACTGTGAAGTAATTACAATGAGTAGATGTTTTAAAGCTTATACAAAATATGAAAGATAACACCTCAACATAGTAAACCTAAGTAATACTTACCACATACTCTCTTAACAGATTATCTGGGTCCTCGTTCAGGTACACACAGAGTGCCTTTATGACACATTCTCTTCCTAGATCTACATCATCATCCTAAGGCAGAAAAGCAGAAGCACAAGTTGTTTTGTTTGGTTCATGTCTGTGTAAATTGTCATTTGGATTTTTGTCTTGAAGACAATCAATTGTTACACCCCCACCCCAGAGAGTATACTTACTTCATCCATGGGTGCAACGATGTCCCCTAGGCGTCTGCCTATCTGTCCTCCTCTGTTTTTAAAAAGTTTGATCAGTTTCTCAGAGTGAACATCTAATTGAGAGAGAAATCTGGACTGCAGGGGCATTGTTGTGATCCGCTTAAATTCAGCATTAATCTGAAAAGGAGAATGATTACAGACAACATGCGATATGGCAGTAATTTGGAAAAGCATTAATTAAAAAAGAAAAAAAAAGCTCAAGTAAGTTTAAATTATAAATATTTGTACAGGAGCAGAATAATTCAAAAAGCTCCATGTTTTATTGCTTTATTTTCTAGTTGTCATGATCATACTTATCCCTCCTGTTGTCCTCCTGGGTCAAGGAAGGAAGGAAGGAAGGAAGGATGAAGGGAAAGAAGGAAGGAAGGGAAAAATGAAGGAAAGATAGAAGGAGGGAGGGAACATATTGGGTTAATTGGGTCAAACAAGAAGGAAGGAAGGGAGGGAACAGATTTGTTCAAGGAAGGAAGAAGAAGGAAGAAAGAAGGAAGGGAGGGGAAAAGGATTGCGGAAAGAAAGATGGAGGGAGGGAACAGATTTGTTCAAGGAAGGAAGAAGAAGGGAAAGAAGGAAGGGAAAAGGGAAGGAAAGAAAGATGGAAGGAGGGAACAGATCAGGTCAATTGGATCAAAAGAGGAAGGAAGAAGAGGAAGTAAGGACGAAGGTAAGGAAAGAAACAGATTGGGTCAAATTGACCCAGAAGGACAACAGGAGGGTTAAAAAAAGAAAAGAAAAATCATTTATGTTCTCTAAATATTTTCCAGGTGAAACTTAGTGCTTTTTAGTGTGTAGGTACATCAATTCAAAATCCTTTGTCAACAGTATCAGTTGATTAACACATGGTGGGACAAGTTTTAAATAATGGACTTTGTCTCAAACAGGGCATTAAGTGAACATTGCCAAATAGACCTTGGATCATTGTTAACATTTTATCAAAACCACTACTCGTATTATTTCTTTCATTACTGAGTAATTGTTTAAAATATATATACAAAAAATGAAGAAACAAAACAAACAATAAACTCAGAAAACAATAACAAAATGATTTAGTTTGGGAGAGCGTCTGCTAAGCAGCCAGCAGGCAAGTGTAAAATACTTTGTCAAATAGTTTGTAATGTCTTTGAGTGTGTGCAAGAGAGACAGAGTGAGTCAGAGTGAGAATCATAAAACACATACCTCGCCTACTTCAAAAAGTGCTGGCCATCTCGCCTTGAAGTCTTTTATCATTGGTGTGTCGCAAACCACTTCCTGTCTTCTATAGGCAAACGTCTTTTCCATTTTCATCCTTACAGCCTCCCTGTTGTTCCTCTTCTTAACATCTGAAACAAGCTCCATTCTCACACTCTCAAGACTCTGCTCAGATTCTCCAGTAGGATAGGGCGGACAGTAGTTCACTTCCGACCTTCTTGGTTTTTTAATGCCAAAGGCAGGGCTTGATTTGCCCTCTGGTTTGTGCTTGAGCGAGTTTACTGTCACCTCAGGACACCCAAGCTTTCTCAGGTGAGTGCGATAGATCGCAAGTTTGTTCTTCAAGCTGCATTTCCATCCAGCATATCCGGAGAATGAGCCTTTCTCAGTCAGGCAGGGATGCTTTGCGATTAGAGCCTCTCCAACAGTGTTAAAGTCTTTGTCAGGAACATAAAGTTTGTACCCAACAATTTCTTGCACTAGGCCCTCGAGAATGTTTGACTTCAGTTTAGGATCTGGAATTAGCAATGTACCATTTTCCCTGTAAGCTGCATTGCCCTGCTGAAGTTTCAACTCTGCATCATAACTAAACTGGGGAACATGAAAGATGCTCGGCCAAGATGACCGAGAGCTGGGTGACTCCGACTCTGGTGAAGAGAGTATGTCAGTGTCAACACATCCACTGGACAGGGATGAGGATTCATCAAAGGAGTGATGGGCAGCTGAGGTGGGGGGTATATTAGCACACTGAGGAGTGGAGGTACTTGTCATGGTAATCACTCTAATTGTCCCTCTATCCTGTACTTCATCCATTGAAGTGAGGTTCATGAACTCATTTCCAAATAGTGTATCCATAAACTGAAGTCTAAAGTTAGAGTCAAGTCCACATTGTCTTTGTACCTCACCAACTAGTTCATTAACAGTTCCTGGGAGTCCATTTGGGAAAGTCATCCTTTGGCTGCTGTTGTCACCCAAGATGACTTTGAGAAGTGCCGGGGCATTCATGCTTCTACGTTTCAGTCTGTAAAAAGAAATAAAGTAACAAAGAGGAAAAAAAGGTTAATGCTTATTGTTTTATGTTAATCACATTATTTTTCCTCTGTCAACACAATAATTGATGCAACATAGGTTTCTCATTTTCAATTTACTCATATAGTATGACCAGTGTTTCCCCTAGTGTTTTCCCCTCACTTTCATTTTGTAATTTGCCCAACCACTAGCTGATCAAATCCATCTGTACTAGCTTCAAGTTCAACCTAAAAAAATACTCAGAGGTGGATACAAATGAGAAGCCTATGATGTGACCCAAAAGAATCAGTATGACATGCAATACAGTATGACCTATAATAGACAAAGAGATTTCAGAGAAACTCCCATTATTAGTACACAGCAAACAAAAAAATACAGTGTGAATGTGGAGGGAAAATAGATGTGATGATACACAGGCAGACAGAGTGACAGACTCCAAAGACAAATATCTAGTGACAAAAAACCCCATAGAATTCAGCATGCACATCACCAAATGTATGTGTTAAAAAAAATTACTTAGGACTGAAAATATTGTGATTGATTGTTCAGCCCGACTATTAATCACCACTTTGGTGGTCTACGAACCTTTAATGATGATCTGCCTTTTTAAGGTCACCATATGGCTTGATCCAACCATGTAAGAGGCCAGTGGATACGGGTCAGTGAGTTCACTGAGTGCCACAAGTTTTACTTCTCTGGATGGTGACATGCTTAGCTCAAAGGCTCTGTAGTGTTCAGTGTACCACCCACACAGCACTTTCACAATCAGGAACAACATCTCATTTATTACACAAATCTGACTAATTTCAGCAAACTCTGGTAATCCAGCTACTGATCCATAGGCAACTATCATGCCATTGCTGTAGGCTATGCCATTGCTTGATGCATTCTTAGCCAGATGCACTTCAGATGTGCTAGGGCATTTTAGCTTTATAGCCTCAGCTACTTCCTCCTTCAGTACATCAACTGGAACTGTGGAGACAGTAGATACATCTAGGCAAGATTTACCATATGATGGTGAGTTTATGTGAAAGGCAATCATCATTTGATGTTTTGAAGCCAAAGTCAGTGGTACATTCCTAAAGCAACTTGTGTGTCTTACAATGTTCTTGAAAAAACTATGTTTGGATTCAAATCGCATTGTCCAAACTGTGACTAGAGGGCCAAAACACCTTATCATCTGCGGGTAGTGTTCGAGATAGTGGTGTTTGGGTGCAAGTCTGACACCAGGGAACAGGTCTTGGTACCTCTGTCTGTGCTCAACAATTTTGCTTTCAAGGTATGAGATGGATTCATCTGTATGCACAGGAGCAACAACTAACTGCACAATATCTTTTAAATCCATCAACACAAGCCATGCTGGCTCATTTTCTGGGACAAGGGGACCTATCACAAATGGGAGCAACCTCAGTAAGCTCCAATTCTCGTGAGCGTTGCCACCAATAGTTTTCCGACCTAAGAAACTCTGTGGTACAATATGTGGCTTGTTTGTTTTGTCCGACCATTTGTATGGAAAAGTCAGTATAGCTTTATTCAGTTCATCTAATGTAAAAAACTTCTTTGATATCAGTAATGCCAAGCAGTGGGCCAGCTCAACAGGCACAATACCTTCAAATATATCATGAGCAACATCAGGTGGAAACCCGGAGACAACATGAAAATGAGAAAGAGTTTTGGTAAAAATGCACTCTTTCTTAACTCCAAAGCAATGTGTATTTTTTTCAGAAGATGATTTTACATGATCTGCGTGGCCCTCTCTAGTTCTAAGGCTGAACGCACCAGAAGCAACACAGTGATTCCTGAACTCAGAACTCTTTGCTGTGCAAAAGCGACAGACGTAATCACCAGAAAAACTTTCTATGAACCCTGCAATACCATGCGCTCCTAAGTTGTCAGCCACAATACTCAGCACTGTACCTTTTAGAGACTTACCTAATAAAGGCACATACACACCATGGTCCTCAAGAATTTTAAGATCTTGAAGAAGGGGTTCCAAAACTGTCTTATAATCATATGTTTTTACATCACAACTTTTGCAAAGCACTGCAAGATAAATAGATGATAAAGATGAGTGGGAGCCTGGTGGCAGGTTACCTAGTATCCAGTAAACACCGCAAAGCTTGTGTTTTTTACGAGAGGTGCCTAAGGGATTGCAGGTCTCGAAATCATCCACATACAGACGCAGTGATAGCCTTAACTCATCTGCATTTAGGAAGCTGTTTTTCTTAAAATGCGAACCATCTTCAGGGGACCTGAATTCAACAGATGGGTCAAGTTCAATGTCCTGCTTTCCTCTATGATTTTCAATAATCTTATCAAGAATGGCCTTGTTATTTAAAATTTGCTGCAATGATTTCAACAGTGGAACATACTGAAAGGTGTGTTTCTTTTTATGGTCGAGTATGTAAGTAACTGGATCAACAACACAGAATTTTTCCTTATAAAATAGTTTACGATGATATGAAGTACTAAGAGGCCCGCCTTTTTCAATTGCTTTTGGAACAGGGTTAGATGAGCATACTGCTTTGGTGATTTCTGTAACTACAGAGTCATCAACTTGTACGTTGTGATGCTTAAGAATATCAGTCACAACACTTTTAGATAGTGTGACTGATGCTGTGTTTATCAAGTAGTAAAGTTCTTGTAAAAAATCGTCAACTGCTGTACCTGGCACGTGGACTAAATATTCCAGTTTTAGTAAGGCTGCTGCAAGCTGCTGCTCAATTGCACTTGGAAGTGCGCTGTGTTGCTCTCGTGAAGAATCAGTAACTTCCTCCAACAAACAGTCCTCGTCCTGGCTATCTGAAAACAAATCTTCTAATGGTGGAGATGCTACTGTAGTTGTTTTTACAATACCTGGTAAGAAATCAGCTAATGTGTGAGGTGTGTGTCGGCGACTTTTATGAGACTTAAAAGTTCCATAAATACTGGTTTGAAAACTACAGCCGACAAACATGCAACTAACATTTTCATTTCTCTTCAGATGTGTGTTTATATGGACAAAAAACTCCCTTTCATTAGCTAAATTTTTGCATGCACATAAGTGACAGCTGAAAATGGACAACTCTTTCAATGTCTGATTATCTTGTGTGGAATGCACTCTACTTTGATGTACGATTAAAGCATTCCATGTCTTAAATGTACAGGGACATCTAGAATACGTACATGGATAACTTGTGGTGCGTCCAAAATGTGGGTGTTTGAGTTTATAATGATCAAGTAATTCAGACCTACTTTGCACAGCAACTGAACAGCCTTTACACTGCCACATTCACTAGAGAAAGAAAGACATGGAAGTTCAGCTCATACGCTCACACACACACACACACACAGTCTAATTCAGAAATCAGGAAATCTTATCATAAAAGTTATAGTAATATAGTTTAGTAATTGTCAAAAAACGAACATTAGAAAAGGGCCGAACTTGCAGTAATTATCTTTACTCATAATATGTTTAACATTTAAAAAAAAATATCATCATCATGCAGAGAAATCCATTCAGTCTTGTTTAAAGGTACATTATGTAAGAATTACTCCCATCTAGTGGTGCGGTTGTAGATCGCAAGCAACTCAGTCGTATTTTTCATGCTGCATTCACGTGAAATCGGGCTTAAGGCAGACGGACAACAGCCGCTGCACGTAACGGCATAAACAAGCTTCTATTTAAACAAGTGGCCCGTCAGCACGAGGCAAAATAATACACGTGACAATATGTTGTCATGGCGATGT
The DNA here is from genome assembly GCF_045865225.1 of Trachurus japonicus. Classification (NCBI taxonomy): domain Eukaryota; kingdom Metazoa; phylum Chordata; class Actinopteri; order Carangiformes; family Carangidae; genus Trachurus; species Trachurus japonicus. Next base: position 43,998,317 of record NC_140919.1, on the reverse strand, counting down.
CGTATTGTTTACCTGACCCACGTTTTACCGGCTTTCTCTCGACTTCTGTGACTAAAATGACATCTGGTTTGTTACTGAAGGCCATTTTTATGTGTAGATATGAATGATATGAACGGCAAATTCGGAGCTTACCAGAACACTTCAGTTTGTTGATGGGGGGGATTATTGATGAATGAAAAACAGACTTTTGAACGAAATAATCGATTTTCGCGAATAGATAACAGAAGAACTTACACAATGTACCTTTAAACAGATCCAGTAGACCAACAAAAGCAACTGAATAGTAATACTCACCACTACTACAGAGCCTTTGACACAGCAACACCCACAGCAACTGAACCTTTACCCTTTACCCTGCCACATTCACTAGAGAAAGAAACACAAATGGAAGTTCAGCTCACATACATTGAACAGAAATACAGCAAATCTTTACCATCCTTTTAAACCCATAATCTTGCCATTTTACTAACTTTACACAGCCATTTTAGAAGGTGTTGTTTGTGGTGCCATTATATTATTTTTTTTCTTGTACTGAGAGACTGATTATTAGACACATCTCTCCAAAATAGTTTAAACAAAAAATGAACATTAGAATCTTAACAGCAGTAGGACTTGCAGTAATTATCTTTACTCACAATATTTTTAATATTTAAAAAAAGCAACTGAATAGTACAGGGTTTATACAGGAATCTTGAAGTTAATTTTAATACATTTTTAAGACTTTTTCAAGACCTTCTCAATATTTTTCAATTTACATCAGTGACACTTTTAATGTAACAGTTTTAGTTTGTGATAAAGACTATAGACCACTATGATACAACAGAATTCAAAATAGGCTGGGATAATAAATAAAAGGCAAAGTTTATAAAAAAAAATAAAAAAAAACATTGCTCCACTCTCAAAAAACAAAAACAACAATCTTCTTTTCTTTTTTATGTACTGGACTCAAACTCTTGGACAGCTAATTCAGAAAAAATACCTTCAAAATTTAAGACTTTATAAAGTCGTGAAAAGACTTTTTAATACTTTTTAAGGGTCTTAATTTTCCCAAAATTGATTTATCACCTTTTAATACTTTTCAAGACCCCGCGGATACCCTGTAGTAATACTCACCACAGAGCCTTTGACACAGCAACACCCAGAGACATGTATTATGGACCTTGGCTGGAGGATATCTACACAGTAAAAATAAAAAAAAATGTTGAAAAAAAATCAAGTATGTGGGTGTGTAGGCAACATCAACTCAAGGCATAAAAGAGCTACCGTTAGGGCTGGACGATTAATCGAATTTTGATCGTGATTACGATTTTGGCTTCTCACGATCATAAAAACACTGTAATCGAAGAAAACCGATTATTTTTTTTGTCTATTGGTGTTTTATTCTGAAAAACACACATGCGCGCTTCCGCCCCCGCGCCTGCACTGCACCAGAGACTGCACTCCTCTCTCAGTTAATGCTGTGGACGAGTCCACTCATGTGTTGACGGCGGCGTTTAAAAATCAGCGCCAGTGAAGAGAGAGCAGTGGCCACCGCTCAGGACGAATGAACGGGAGATAATAATTTAAAACACTCGCTCGTCTCCTCAAAGCGGCCGCACAACAACAACCCTCCTCCTCCTCCTCCTCCTCCTCCTCCTCTTCCCCCGGCCCGTAGGCTACATGTGCATATGTTTACAAAGCCGGCAAGGAAGCAGTCTGTAGAGCGGCGTATAACGTTATACGATGTTACGACGTGTATTTGTGTAGTTTAATCTGTCATAAACAAGAGATCACTTATGGGGCGCGTCAAAAAAAAAAAAAAAAAAAAAGTTATGGGGTGCGTTTGTGACGAGAGCTGGGACAGCGCAGCGGGGCGGAGGCTCTGATCTTCCCAGGTTGGATTTCATCCCAGAGACGCAATAAGCGACACACACGGAAGCAGAGAGCCTCCATTCTCCCTCTTAGTAAGTTAAACCATGACAATTACTCCAAATCTGTTTATTCAAGGTAAAAATGTAGAAAAGTTAAGCTAAACATCCTGTAGCCTATAGTTTCTGCTGCTGGATCATAAAACTTAAAAAAAAAGAAGTTTTAATAAAATTTTGAATAAATGTTTAAAATTATAAACTTAAAAACCTTAAACACACATTGGCACTGTTTATTTAAGGTAATAATGTAGCATGGTCAAGCTATAAATCCTGCATAGCCCCCCCCCCCCCCCCCCCCCCCCCCCGCATAATCGTGTAAATAATCGTGATTTCAATATTGACCAAAATAATCGTGATTATGATTTTTGCAATAATCATCCAGCCCTAGCTACCGTATAATGTTAGTTGACTTAAAGCCTAGCAAGAACGACAGCCTTCATTATTAACAACTTTACACTGCCACATTCACTAGAGAAAGAAAGACAAATGGAAGTTCAGCATACACACACACAAATCCAGAAATCAGGAAATCTTATCATAAAAGTTATAGTAATATAGTTTAGTAATTGTCAAAAAACTTACAATAAATGAACATTAGAAAAGGACAGGAGAACTTGCAGTAATTATCTTTACTCATAATATGTTGAACATTTAAAAATATATATATATATATATCATCATCATCATCATCATCATCATCATGCTGTTTAAACAGATCCAGTAGACCAACAAAAGCAACTGAATAGTAATACTCACCACTACTACAGAGCCTTTGACACAGCAACACCCACAGCAACTGAACCTTTACCCTTTACCCTGCCACATTCACTAGAGAAAGAGACACAAATGGAAGTTCAGCTCACATACATTGAACAGAAATACAGCAAATCTTTACCATCCTTTTAAACCCATAATCTTGCCATTTTACTAACTTTACACAGCCATTTTAGAAGGTGTTGTTTGTGGTGCCATTATATTATTTTTTCTTGTACTGAGAGACTGATTATTAGACACATCTCTCCAAAATAGTTTAAACAAAAAATGAACATTAGAATCTTAACAGCAGTAGGACTTGCAGTAATTATCTTTACTCACAATATTTTTAATATTTAAAAAATAATATCATAATCTTAACAGCAGTAGGACTTGCAGTAATTATCTTTACTCACTCATTTTTAATATTTTTTAAAAAAGCAACTGAATAGTAATACTCACCACAGAGCCTTTGACACAGCAACACCCAGAGACATGTATTATGGACCTTGGCTGGAGGATATCTACACAGTAAAAATAAAAAAAATGTTGAAAAAAAATCAAGTATGTGGGTGTGTAGGCAACATCAACTCAAAGCAGGACATAGACATAAAAGAGCTACCGTAGCAAGAACGACAGCCTTCATTATAAAAAAATAAAAAAATAAAATCACAGGCCATTTCTGCTCCGATGATTTAAGCCGATTTAAGTCAGCGGTCCTGAGATGTCTTCTTACATTCTACATCTCGGAGGCGACGGCTTTACTTCCCCATGGGAAAAGCGACCGAGAGTTTAGCATTGCACGACAGAATAAGCGTGTCGTGCCGAAAGCTCTCGCTCCCAAGGAATAGCCTATACTATTTTTAAAAAAAAAACAAGAAAACTTAAAACCGAGAAGTCACGGACTGTAGTCCAGTAATTTTAATGTGAACAAAGTTATTGTAAAAAAAAAAAGAAAAAAAGATACCGTCACTCTACCTCTCCTTTCTCATGCTGCCGTACTTTAGCTAATAGATTAACTTAGCATGCTGCAAACATGTACGAACATGTACGAACATGTACGACGACCCCCCCCCCCCCACACACACACACACACACACACACGGATAATTTGAACTGACCATAGTCACCTCCATAGTGGAAGCAGCTGAACATGAGAAACACCGCTAGACCTCAGCATGACAGAGTTAATATTAAGAGATAAATTACTTTCATGTCGCCGAGTCAGTTTCCTCCATTTTGTTAACGCTACCGCAGCCATGTTTAGCCAAAGCCAATGCCAGAGCTACCCACCCCCCACACGAATTAACCTCCAAGTGCCAGTTTGAAAATACAATAGACCTATATTCTTTGAATTTTCCCATACAAACTAGTTGCCATGCACACATTAACAGTTACCTTAAGTTACCAGAAATAAAAACTAATGAAAAAACATTTAAGGACGGCACCCATGACCGCTGCCATCAGCAGAGAATGGCCAAACAAAACGTTAGCAGTTAGCCCAAAGACTAACTCGGTTTTACTCGACGTTACGGGGCAAAAAAAAAGCTAAACGTTTTCAAACCTTGATTATAAACACTCAACTTCTATCTCTAGCTCATATTCGGTACGTTTTTTATTACCTTTATCGTGTCCAGAGCATGGTCCAGAGCAGCCCAAATCCAGGACAGCGAGGGAGAAAATGGCGGAGCCTGCTGTCTTCAACAACCGTCTTCTGTCTTGAAAAAAAAAAAGCCCGGAAAAGACCGCCCTCTAGAGGCGGGCTTTTCAACTTCCGGCTGATAAAACATAACTTTTTTCTTTCTTCTTAAAATGACAGAGACGTGTAGGTTTAACATTGCTCAGTATTGAAATAGTTTTTTAAGATTTAATCATGTTTTAGAGAGAAATAAAAAAAAATTATGTAGCATATACAAAATGCATACTTGTAAATTGAACAACCCCCCTTCTTCCATTTTTTCAGTGTAGGCGCAGAATCAAAATCTCGTAATGTTGAGGTGTGCAGCCTCATGAGCTACTCTGGCTTAAACAAAGAGCCCAAACCAAAAAACTCAGCCACTTTCAAACCCCAGGTTTTCAGGCAAGTTTCCACTGAGGTCCAACACCAGTATACATGTTATAACAAGGAAAAATGCGATTTCCGGGTGATGACTCCTTTAATGTGCTTATTCCACTGTATCAAAGAGTAACAACGGTGTACTAACACAACTGTTACATATACTAAGTTGTGTAACAGCACACGTGGTACACTATCGAAGACACTGGTTATTGCAGTTAATGGTTAAGAACTGAGGTATCCCAGCAGGTACACTTTAATGTTCTTATTACACTGTATCAAGGAGTAACAACGGTGTAGTAACACAACTGTTACATATACTAAATCGTGTAACAGCACACGTGGTACACTTTATTTTAATGTGCTTATTACACTGTATCAAAGAGTAACAACGGTGTACTAACACAACTGTTACATATACTAAGTTGTGTAACAGCACACGTGGTACACTATCAAAGACACTGATTATTGCAGTTAAGGACTGAGGTATCTCAGGTACACTTTAATGTTCTTATTACACTGTATCAAAGAGTAACAACGGTGTACTAACAGAACTGTTACATATACTAAGTTGTGTAACAGCACAACAGGTACACTTTATTTTAATGTGATTATTACACTGTATCAAAGAGTAACAACGATGTACTAACACAACTGTTACATATATTAAGTTGTGTAACAGCACACGTGGTACACTATCAAAGACACTGATTATTGCAGTTAATGTTTATGGACTGAGGTATCCCAGCAGGTACACTTTAATGTGCTTATTACACTGTATCAAAGAGTAACAACGGTGTACTAACACAACTGTTACATATACTAAGTTGTGTAACAGCACACGTGGTACACTTTATTTTAATGTGCTTATTACACTGTATCAAAGAGTAACAACGGTGTACTAACACAACTGTTACATATATTAAGTTGTGTAACAGCACACGTGGTACACTATCAAAGACACTGATTATTGCAGTTAATGTTTATGGACTGAGGTATCCCAGGTACACTTTAATGTTCTTATTACACTGTATCAAAGAGTAACAACGGTGTACTAACACAACTGTTACATATATTAAGTTGTGTAACAGCACACGTGGTACACTATCAAAGACACTGGTTATTGCAGTTAATGTGTAAGGACTGAGGTATCCCAGCAGGTACACTTCAATGTGCTCATTCCACTGTATCAAAGAGTAACAAGTGTGTATTAACACAACTGTTACATAGACTAAGTTGTGTAACAGCACACATGTTCCAAGACTCAAGAGACAGGAGGAAGATTGATGGAAAAGTTTTCCCAGGCAACATGGGTTGTGGTTTCACCCATTTTTCTTGCAGATGTACCCCTTCCCCAAAGAGAGAGGCCACTTTGACCAGGTATTGTAACAAGCATTTCTTATTACAAGTGTAACAAGGACCTGTAAGTACACCAAAATACACTATGTATTTACAATGTAAGTACATGCTATTACATGTAGTTACATAGGTAATTACACTGTAATTAATTAGGTAACTACACAGGAACAAGGACCCCTTAAAATAAAGTGTTACCTGGAGGTGACTTTAACTGTTATCTTTCTCCCTCTTTAGATAAAGACCCCCCTCATAAAGATCAGTCAAAATCTGGCAGAGCACTACAAAGTTTCCTTGAGATATTGAACTTGTTAGATGGTTGGAGATACATGAATCCTAATAACAAAAACTACACATTTTATTCTCCACCTCACTTGTCATTCTCACGAATTGACTATATATTTATATCTGAACACCTAGTCCATTTAGTAGAACAATCTGATATTGGATCCATTACCCTTTCAGACCATGCTTCTGTCACAAATTCTTGGAAATGCAGACGGACCTTTATTTAGAAGTAAATGACTGCAACGACTCTGATCCAAGATTGGTGTGGGAAGCTTATAAAGCTTACATGCGAGGCATGATAATATCATACTCTAGTAAGAAGAAAAAAGAGCGCACTCAGGAACAATTACGAATTGAAAATAAAATCAAAAAATTAGAGGAAGATTTTCATAGATCCGAATCGGATGGGGTGCCTAAAGAGTTAAAGGAGACGAGACTACTGCTGACTAACTTACTAACAAAGAAGACTGAGTCTGATATTTTGTTTGCTAGACAAAGAATGTTTGAATTTGGAAATAAGCCAAATAAGTTCTTAGCTCGTCTTGCAAGAAACTCTCCCCAAAAAGCTTTTATTTCTGCAATATCTGATGAGGATCAAATTCGTCAAACAAATAATACAAAAATTAATGAATGTTTTCAGAGATTTTACAAAACGTTGTATACCTCAGAACTGGACAATGATGCACTTACTAGTAGTCCTTTTTTAGATGGCTTACAGATACCTCAGCTAACAGATGAACGAGCTAAACTGCTGGAAGGACCTGTTACAATAACAGAAATTGAGCAATCTCCTCACTCCAGTCAGGTAAAAGTCCAGGGGCTGATGGGCTCTGTGCTCAGTTTAATAAAAAGATGAAAAGCAAAATTAACAAACTACTACAACGTGTGTTCAACAAATCTTTTGAAGAGGATGAACTCCCAAAATCTATGTACTTGGCTCATATTATAGTTATCCCCAAAAAAGGGAAAGATCCAGAACTATGTGCCTCTTATCGCCCCATAAGCCTACTTGGAGTGGATGTAAAAATACTCTCAAAAATAGTGGCTAATCGATTAGAAAGAGTGGTGACTGATATAGTTAATGCAGACCAAACAGGGTTTGTAAAGGGCCGTACTTCATCAAACAACACAAGACGTTTAATTAACATTATTCACTATCTTAATTTTCATCAAACTCCAAGTGCTATAGTAACGATGGATGCAGAAAAAGCATTTATTGAGCGAAAATACATGCTTGAAGTGTTGAAAAGATTTGGCTTTAAATCTGATTTTGTTCGATGGGTACAGCTTTTATATAAAATACCTACTGCCTCAGTCTTAACAAATGGTCTAATTTCTGCCCAGTTTCAACTTAACAGAGGCACAGTTCAAGGATCACCACTATCACCTCTGTTGTTTTCTTTAGCTATGGAGCCATTAGCAATTGCTGTCCGGCAAGCTTCCAATATCAAAGGAACAGTGATAGGAACAACACAGCACAAAATTCTGCTGTACGCAGATGATATCCTCCTAACATTAACAGACCCACAAAACTCAATACCTGCGCTAATCAATTGTGTGAAAGAGTTTGGTCAAATATCTGGATACAAGGTCAATTTTACAAAATCTGAAATCATGCCTCTCGGTTTTTCATATGAGCCCGACTTTGTAAAACCTTTTCGGTGGGCACCAGATGGATTCACATATCTGGGAGTTAAAATAACACCTAAAATTAGTCAACTTTATGCTGAAAATGTTAACCCTATGGTAAAACACATTAAAGACAAGATGTTGAGCTGGAAAAAGCTTCCTGTAACCTTTCTTGGCAGAGTCAATCTTATTAAGATGACAATTCTCCCCAAAATAATTTACCCTCTATCTATGCTCAACATCAAAGATATAAATAAAGCCCTCTCTGACTTTATATGGGCTGGCAGAAAGCCTAAAATTAAGGCAAAAGAACAAGGTGGATGGGGCCTCCCCAACGTTACAAACTATATAACCTCAATGCAAGCCAGAATTAACTCAATATGGGCAACTGCTAAACCGAAGCCGCCATGGTTTGAAATTGAAGCAACCTTCTCCAAACCGTACTCTCCTGTCAATTTACTTGATAAACACAGGAGCGAATGACCAATTATGGCGAAAGACAATTATTTAATTACTAATGTGTGTGGTACCTGGAATTCTTTATGGAAATTATTTGGGACTAAACATAAATTGAGTTGTTTAACAACACTGACTGATAATCCTGAATTAACCAAGGGGGGCATTGGGCCCAACTTTTCGGAACTGGTATGAAGCAGGAATTTACCATATTCATGACCTTTGGGATAGGGGAAAATTTAAAACATTTGAATCATTACAGGCTACATACAAACTACAAACAAAAGAATTTTACAAATACCTCCAGGTCAGACACTATGTGTATACTAAAATGGATACGCTCAATCTTCCAGATGACTTTAACTCATTAGAAAAGACTCTTTTAGATAGTCTAAAACAAGGTCACTTTGTCTCCAAATTTTACTCCAAATTGCAATATTTGAAAACAGACAGATTATCATTCCTACGGAAACTATGGGAGACCCAGTTGAAAACAACGATAGACGGTGAAATATGGGAGGAAATCTTACTTTTACCTTCGAAAATATCCATATGTAACAGATTCAGAGAAATGCAATATAATATCTTAAAATGTTTATCTCCATATATGTATAGTAAATATACAGCAGGGGCCTCTCCAAACTGCCCAAAATGTAAGACTATTTTAGGGACAAGATTTCACTGCCTCTGGGAATGTGAAAAGATTCAACGGTTTTGGCAAACTGTATGTTCTGAGGTTAGTGTGATAATTAAACAGCAACTACAGCCTATTCCAACATTGTGTTTATTGGGGTATATCCCTGAATCAATAAGATCACATAAGAACACTGTACACTTTTTGCTTATGTTGGGCCGAAAGGCTGTTATGACCAAATGGGTAGGAGATGAACCTCCTTCAATACATCTGTGGAAGTCTTTGATATCAGACTATATTTCTCTGGAAAGACTCGTATCAACGGTCAGAACGACCTTTTTACAGCAAAGTTTGACAAAGTGTTAAAGTACATGGGAACTCAGAATGCAACTGCCTGAAATGTAAGACCTAACAAGGACCTTTGAGATCATTGCTGTGAAATATACTGTACAATACATACTGTATCTATAATCTGTATGCACTGTACTGGACTGTTACAATTTTTTTATAATTTTGAAAATGTTCAATAAAAAGAATTTTCAAAAAAAAAAAAAAAAAATGTTGCTGTAACAGAGTTAAGGAATCCACTAACTGTAATTCAGTTATGGAAGGTGCACTACACTTAGTTTATTATTTTTTATTTGCCTGTGACAATATGAAGTCGTTCACTCCTTTATTTATTTTTTATTTATTTATTATGATCTAGAAGCTCTTATTTTGAAACGCCACACTAACGAGCAGTGGCGGCTGGTCAATAGAGGGCGCTCGGGCGCCGCCCCCCCTGATGAAAAGTGAATTTTAATGATTATTATTTTTTCCAAAATAATAATTTAAAATTAATATGTTTTTCTTATTGTACCTGTGAATGTGATAGGAATTCTTAAAATCGAGCTGTATATAAAATAAAACCATTATTTAGAGGCTAATTTGCCTACAGGTTCATTTACTGTCTCTGTTATATCTATCGCTCTGTGTCTGGGGCGCTAGAGAAGTCGCCCGAGCAGTGTACCGGCTCAGCCAATCAGTGACTGTTGCTAAGTAAAAAACATACGGAGCAACAGGTAATTTAGCCAATCAGCGTCTTCGGATTTTATGCCTTTGGGGCGCAGAAAATATCGCCCCAAACCAAACATTTTGGTCTCCCGTGGCAACCAGAAATCGAGGGGGAAATTAACCGAGGAGCTGTCCTCGGTAGCAGGATGGCTTCGGAGTTTTCATCAGTTTCAAATTCTGTTTCCCGTATAATTTACTTTTTTAAAACAGTGAGGACAGATACCACACGGACTGTTACTGGAGTTAGAGACCTATTTATCTGAACGGATTACAAAACATGAACTCTCAAGGGACACATGAACGGTGCTGTCAGCTAACGTTAGCCAAGCTAGGCAGGACTAGCAGCAGAGCTTCACAGCTGGATGAAAAACACAGTTTCACGGTGAGGAAATACAACCAACAGGTGGATAAAACTCTGTGGGCCGGTGGCGGGAGGCTGTTATGATGTGACAGGAGGCCGTAGTGTGTGAGAGGAGCACCGGAGGACCGGAGCACCGTTAACCGGCACGTCAGAGACTGCTCTCTCTTCATGCTCGGAGACAACTTTACTACATGCTGTTGGTTCGTCCGCGGTGCGTTCACAGCTCGTCCGAGAGCGTTTTTATTAGTTCATCCAGCTTCTGGGACACTGGACTGGACACTTTTTTTTTTTTTTTTTTTTTTCAAAGGAGGTTAAATCGAAAGCAACTGGACTTAGTTATTTGTCTAGGAAGACGTTTCACCTCTCATCCAAGAGGCTTCATCAGTTCATGTACGCATCTGACCAGGCTGGGACTGGTCCAACTATCTGGTGTGGAGACTCACTATTTAACCTCTTGTGTGGGCGTTCACAAGGGTGATGATGTCACTGGTTCCCTTTAGTGCTCCAAGTGCCAACGACAGTCGTTTAAATGACTGCCTTTGATGGAAGGTTGGTTTCGACTTCGTTAGTGCCCTATTGTGTTATAAAGACAGTCGTTGGAGCCACTTGCCACTTGTGAACAGTGGTTGTTCTTTGAGGCTAGATTGTTGAATCTCCTGGGAAGGGATGAAAGGGCAGCATTGTAAATTGGAGATAGGTGGTGTCTCAGGCCACCTCCCCTGTTGAGGGATGGTTTCTCTACTTTTACAAAAATAGCTTCTTTGACTCCTCTTTCAAACCATCTGTCCTCTCTGTCTAGGATTTGGACATTGCTGTCCTCAAAGGAGTGGGCTTTCTCCTTGAGATGTAAATGGACAGCAGAGTCCAGTCCTGAGGAGTTTGCTCTCCTGTGTTGGGCCATGCGTTTATGCAGTGGTTGTTTTGTTTCTCCAATGTAGAGGTCTTTGCATTCCTCGTTGCATTGGACTGCATACACCAGATTGCTTTTGTGGGTGTGTGGTGTTCTGTCCTTGGGATGTACCAATCTCTGTCTGAGTGTGTTGCTGGGTTTGAAATACACAGGGATACGGTGTTTGTTAAAGATCCTCCTGAGTTTTTCTGATACTCCAGACACATATGGAATGACTATGTTGTTTCTCTTGTTTTGTCTTTCTTTCTCAACCACTTTGCTGGTTTTCTTTCTGGAAGCAGCTGCAGTTTTCACAAAGGTCCAGCTAGGGTAACCACAAGTTGTGAGGGCGCCTCTCAGGTGCTTGTGTTCTGCCCCTTGGGCCTGTGAGCTGGTGGGCACGTTATCAGCTCTGTGTTGTAAAGTTCTGATAACCCCAAGCTTATGTTCCAGAGGGTGGTCGAAAAGTAGATATTGGTCTGTATGTGTGGGTTTTCTGTATACCCCAATGTGGAGGCTCCTGTCCTTTTTCATATGGACGTCACAATCTAAGAAAGGCAGACTATTGTCCTTGACATCCTCTCTGGTGAACTTGATGTTTTTGTCCACTGAGTTAATGTGTTCGGTAAAAGCTTGCACCTCTTTGGTTTTGATTTTAGACAATAGTCTGCCTTTCTTAGATTGTGACGTCCATATGAAAAAGGACAGGAGCCTCCACATTGGGGTATACAGAAAACCCACACATACAGACCAATATCTACTTTTCGACTCTCACCACCCTCTGGAACATAAGCTTGGGGTTATCAGAACTTTACAACACAGAGCTGATAACGTGCCCACCAGCTCACAGGCCCAAGGGGCAGAACACAAGCACCTGAGAGGCGCCCTCACAACTTGTGGTTACCCTAGCTGGACCTTTGTGAAAACTGCAGCTGCTTCCAGAAAGAAAACCAGCAAAGTGGTTGAGAAAGAAAGACAAAACAAGAGAAACAACATAGTCATTCCATATGTGTCTGGAGTATCAGAAAAACTCAGGAGGATCTTTAACAAACACCATATCCCTGTGTATTTCAAACCCAGCAACACACTCAGACAGAGATTGGTACATCCCAAGGACAGAACACCACACACCCACAAAAGCAATCTGGTGTATGCAGTCCAATGCAACGAGGAATGCAAAGACCTCTACATTGGAGAAACAAAACAACCACTGCATAAACGCATGGCCCAACACAGGAGAGCAAACTCCTCAGGACTGGACTCTGCTGTCCATCTACATCTCAAGGAGAAAGCCCACTCCTTTGAGGACAGCAATGTCCAAATCCTAGACAGAGAGGACAGATGGTTTGAAAGAGGAGTCAAAGAAGCTATTTTTGTAAAAGTAGAGAAACCATCCCTCAACAGGGGAGGTGGCCTGAGACACCACCTATCTCCAATTTACAATGCTGCCCTTTCATCCCTTCCCAGGAGATTCAACAATCTAGCCTCAAAGAACAACCACTGTTCACAAGTGGCAAGTGGCTCCAACGACTGTCGTTATAACACAATAGGGCACTAACGAAGTCGAAACCAACCTTCCATCAAAGGCAGTCATTTAAACGACTGTCGTTGGCACTTGGAGCACAAATGGGAACCAGTGACATCATCACCCTTGTGAACGCCCACACAAGAGGTTAAATAGTGAGTCTCCACACCAGATAGTTGGACCAGTCCCAGCCTGGTCAGATGCGTACATGAACTGATGAAGCCTCTTGGATGAGAGGTGAAACGTCTTCCTAGACAAATAACTAAGTCCAGTTGCTTTCGATTTAACCTCCTTTGAAATACTATGACCTGGGCAAATGAGAATATGCACCGGCTGGACTGGACACTGTTATTCCTGAGTGACACCAGGGGAAACTACTCACCCAGGCTGTGACAGGACGTCTGTGATGCGGAGCATCAGGCTGCAGCGCAATATGTTTACAGGTGTGACCAGTAAGTTACGTTCATAGTTAGACTCGTCATCAGTCAAACCTGATAATGCAGCAGTTAAGTTAACATCTCACATCAGCAAGGTCAGACCAAACTTAATCACGTTATGCTCCTCCTATAGTGTTCCTGTCACACTTTGTCTATAGTTAACATTAATCACTGCTGTAGGTTACATCATACACATGCCTTTTAATAACCATATTTTTGTATTAAGAGTATTTGCTAATATATTTCACGTCCACTGTGTGCCACCAGTGAAAGACTACTGTTTGTTCATTGTCATTATCTGTCAAACTGCTGATTTATGAAGGCAAATAAATAATTAACCCGTTTAATCCCAAATTTTTCCCTGCAAAATAAGTGCATACATTTCACTCCTTGGACCTCCCTAACACATAATATGTATGTTTTTTTTCATTTCATGTTGGTTTTGTTAGTGAAAATTTAGGTTTTATACTCGGCAACAATTGTTGCCGGTGGGAAACTGCATAGTCTAAATTTTCACAAATTCTATAATTTGACCTATTTACACATATAAAAAATTAAAACTGACACTAACATGTGAAACATATTTTAACAAGGCATGTACAAATGTGCATCCTAGAGGAACTTCTGCTTGTTTACCTTGACCAAGGACTACACCTGGACCCTGTCCTATAGGCTACTTTTAGGCGGATGTGTGTGGACTCCACAATAGGGCTCCATGTAAAACATGCACACTGTGGGTGAAACAAGGCTCCACAACTTGTACTCAAACCAGATTGGTTTGCCCCTGATAAACTGACTGCTGCCATACTTGCCATAATACTATTATTACCACTACTACTACTAATAGTAATAATAATAATAAAATCCATATGTGAGCAGAATCCCATGAAAAGTCAGCAACTCATCCATGCTCCAATCAAGTGCCTTCCTTTGGTTTGCATTGAATAGACATTTGACATCTCAACAGTGAGCTCCCTCAGAGAAGGATACATCAGCAGAACAAATCAACAGGGTCTGGGTTTAGTTTGTATAGCCTACTGCAGTTGGACCGTCACAAAATCTGGTATATTGGATGTGGCTGGTAACCATGTCACAACACACACACACACACAGCACAGGTCTTTTTAGGTCTAGAAGATCCAAGACCTCTGATATTTTTAAGCTGTGTAGAAAAAAACACAAGATCAATAGAATAAACAGCTAAAACCTTTGACATCTAGTATAATGCTATGTGACTATGTGTTATGCTAGCGGCAACAATTGTTGCCGTGCTTACATCTACTCTCCTTATGATCAAAATATGCATGCAGGCATACAATTCTCATTACATATCAGTAGTAGACCCTTTAAATAATATATGTACAAAAAATGTCAGTTATATCTGTTAATTAAAGTATTTTATTTACTTCCTCATGTACACGTTTGAGGCAGACATCTCCCCCAAGAGGTGTAAGCAGGAAGTAAAGAGGCCTGGTCATGTGACCTTTCGCACTATTTACATGAAATTGATACAATTTAGAGTAGACAGCATATTATTTCATTTTAAAACTTGCATTAGATGCCCAAAGCTAAAACAGCAGTTTTAGAGCTTCCAGAAGTTAGAAGAAATGACTGGCAACAATTGTTGCCGGTGGGATTAAACGGGTTAATGTTTATCCCTAAAAATGGGTTTGGGGTTCTTTTATCAAGATGGTCACCAAAAACTTCAGGGATGAACAGCCCCACCTAGAATATTTTTCACCAGCCGCCACTGCTAACGAGCCCCTGCCGATTTCATGGGTGAGCCCCATTTCTAGGCAACAGTCTGCTGTGGGAGTCTTGTGGTAGGTTGACTTGTACTGAGCTCCGTTAATCTAACTTTCTATTTGAGGGTTAAAGTTGACTTTATTGATCATACAGGTGAAGATCTGCTCCAGACAACAACTGCTGATGTTCTGTGATGATGCTGAGTGAGATACATGACAAGTTCATTGATACGGAAAAGCTTTTCACTCACTTTGATAGCTTCATGTTAGCTTGTGGCTAATCCTAACAGCGTGACTGTTCAACAGGCAGAGAGTGTTGTGAAGGTTATTTTGTTCCAGTGTGTGTGTGTGTGTGTGTGTGTGTTATCCTGAGCTGTGACTGTGAAGCCTGATGCAGAGATTATTTCTCCTCTTTTCATTAGCAGATGTAAATAAAGTCTGATGGGAGTCTGACAGTGACTGTCCTTGTCCTCTGTGAAACTACACGACACATGAGAAAGCACTGAACCGCTACGCTGCCATCAACTGTAACAACTGGTAGGTGTCACTGAGCTCAGAGATTCATAGTCCACTCACTGGCTTGTTTTCTGTCTCATTGGTCAATATGTGCTCCATTAAAGCAAGGCATCTTTATTAGGGTCCGGGCAGCTAAGCTGCCGGGACACTATTGTATTCCTAGGAATTCTTCTTCTTCTTCTTTAGGGTCCGGGCAGTCCTCGACATGAAATACAAGACAATTGTCCTAATTGTCGCGTCACAGAAAGCCTCTAAGTTTAAAAATCCAAATAGCTTGGACTGGACCATGTGCAAAGGCTCCTAACATCTTAGATTCATAGTAGATGTTTGACAAATACATATCATTATTTTACCTCAAAAACTGATTTTTCTTTTTACTGTGGTTTCAAATCTGCCTACACGACAGTGAATGGCTTACTCAATTTGTGAAGCCACTGTTGTATGCCACTTGTCAAGTAGCTCAGTGCGATAGACAACAGTCTTTGGTTCCTGAGGTTGTGAGTTCAATCCTCAACTGATGCAAATTGAACATTATAAGGACAACTGTCTTGTCTTCCTATTCTCCTATTTGTTGCTCAGAATTGCCTAAATTTGCCCAAAAGTAGCCCGGACCCGACCCATTGCTGCGCAGCAGCTATAATTAGGGTCCGGGCAGCGCAGCTAGGAATTCTTCTTCTTCTTCTTCTTCTTCTTCTTTCTTTCTTTCTTCTTCTTCCAAGGAAGTCATACTTCCCTTGGGCGAAAACTCACCAAACTTTGCACAAAGATTCAGTCCCATGCCAGATGCACTCAACTCCAAGGACATGTGCCCCCCCCTCCTAGGGGGGGCACAATAAGCGTTTAAATTTAAAACTTTAAAAATACCTACCAAACCAACGGTAGATGCTACAGTGTTGAAACTTCACCACAATGTCGCCTCAATACTGCTGAAACTTTTGTCCACTTAAACTTATTACAAATTATGAAGTCCATCACTCTGTTTTTTTCAATAACTGTAAAACTTTTAAAATGTATCTCCTCCCACAATTTTTGCTCAATTGTCACCAAACTTGCTACAGAGCATCTCCAGACTGTCCTCCACAAAACTTGTTTCTCGGATTTTTGATTAAGCAAAAATTGAGCCTACAGTGCATGAAAACGTTTGCTGTAAACAGTACTGTAAATATATACCATCAAATTCTTGCTAAATACATTTTCAAACTTCCTGAAAAAAAATGACAATATTCTGGAGTCATGGTTGATGGAGTTTAGCAAATATCAGAATTTTAATTCAAAAACTGAATTTTTGAGAACATTTTGAATTCTGCTCTCATGGAAACAACTGCAGTCAATGTGAGAGTGGAATTTATAAACATCATATTTTCTCTTATGAAGCAAAACACGTATCATTAAAAACAAATCACCAACATTTCCATGCTGTCAAGATGCAATTTATGTATTATCAGATTTTTGTTTAGATGACTGAATTATTGACATTTTGACCATTTCATCACAACAGCTGCCCGGGCACTGGCTCACCTGAGTGGATAAATGAAGCTACACAGCAGGTCTCACTACAAGCTAATTAGCTCAGCGAGTTAGGAGCTGGTTCTTGGTGTCAGAGATTGTGAGTTTGAGACCCAACAAGGATGATGATGACAGATCAAGATGTCACATGTCCTCAAGCTGTTTTGCTGTCTAAATGCAATTTATGTATTAACAGATTTTTGTTTAGATACTTTTTGAAATCTGCCTTGACAACAGCTGCCCGGGCACTGACTCACCTGAGTGGATAAATGAAGCTACACAGCAGGTCTCACTACCAGTCAATTAGCTCAGAGAGTTAAGAGCTGGTTCTTGGTGTCAGAGATTGTGAGTTCGAGACCCAGCAAGGGAGATGATGACGATGATGATCCAAATAGCTTGGACTGGACCATGTACGAAAGCTCTTAACATCTTAGACTCATAGTAGATGTTTGACAAATACATATCATTATTTTACCTCAAAAACTGATTTTTCTTTTTACTGTGGTTTCAAATCTGCCTACACGACAGTGAATGGCTTACTCAATTTGTGAAGCCACTGTTGAATGCCACTTGGCAAGTAGCTCAGTGCGATAGACAACAGTCTTTGGTTCCCGAGGTTGTGGGTTCAATCCTCAACTAATGCAAATTGAACATTATAAGGTCAACTGTCCTGTCTTCCTATTCTCCTGTTTGTTGCTCAGAATTGCCTAAATTTGCCCAAAAGTAGCCCGGACCCGACCCATCGCTGCGCAGCAGCTATAATTAGGGTCCGGGCAGCTAAGCTGCCGGGACACTATTGTATTCCTAGGAATTCTTCTTCTTTCTTTCTTTCTTTCTTCTTCCAAGGAAGTCATACTTCCCATGGGCGAAAACTCACCAAACTTCACAGAAACATCCGACCCCATGCCAGATTCACTCAACTCCAAGGACATGTGCCCCCCCTCCTAGGGGGGGCACAATAAGCGTTTAAATTTAAAAACTTTAAAAATTCCTACCAAACCAACGGTAGATGCTACAGTGTTGAAACTTCACCACAATGTAGCCTCAATACTGCTGAAACTTTTGTCCACTTAAACTCATTACAAATTATGAAGTCCATCACTCTGTTTTTTTCAATAACTGTAAAACTTTTAAAATGTATCTCCTCCCACAATTTTTGCTCAATTGTCACCAACCTTGCTACAGAGCATCTCCAGACTGTCCTCCACAAAACTTGTTTCTCGGATTTTTGATTAAGCAAAAATTGAGCCTACAGTGCATGAAAACGTTTGACTGTAAACACTACTGTAAACATATACCATCAAATTCTTGCTAAATACATTTTCAAACTTCCTGAAAAAAAATTAGAATATTTTGGAGTCATGGTTAATGAAGTTTGGCAAATATCAGAATTTTAATTCAAAAACTGAATTTTTGAGAACATTTTGAATTCTGCTCTCATGGGAACAACTGCAGCCAATGTGAGTGTGGAATTTTTAAACATCAGATTTTCTCTTATGAAGCAAAACACTTATCATTAAAAACAAATCACCAACATTTTCATGCTGTCAAGATGCAATTTATGTATTATCAGATTTTTGTTTAGATGACTGAATTTCTGAAATTTTGACCATTTCATCACAACAGCTGCCCGGGCACTGACTCACCTGAGTGGATAAATGAAGCTACACAGCAGGTCTCACTACCAGCCAATTAGCTCAGCGAGTTAAGAGCTGGTTCTTGGTGTCAGAGGTTGTGGGTTCGAGACCCAGCAAGGGTGATGATGATGATGATGATGATGATGACAGATCAAAATGTCACATGTCCTCAAGCTGTTTTGCTGTCTAAATGCAATTTATGTATTAACAGATTTTTGTTTAGATAACAGAATTTCTGACTTTTTGACCATTTTTGAAATCTGCCTTTACAACAGCTGCCCGGGCACTGGCTCACCTGAGTGGATAAATGAAGCTACACAGCAGGTCTCACTACAAGCCAATTAGCTTAGCCAGTTAGGAGCTGGTTCTTGGTGTCAGAGGCTGTGGGTTCGAGTCCCAGCAAGGGTGATGATGATGATGATGACAGATCAAAATGTCAGTTGTCCTCAACACGAAACACAAGACAATTGTCCTAATGGTGGCACCACAGCAAGCTTCTAATTTTAAAAATCCAAATAGCTTGGACTGGACCATGTGCGAAGGCTCCTAACATCTTAGAGTCACAGTAGATGTTTAACAAATACATATCATTACCTCAAAAACTGATTTTTCTTTTTACTGTGGTTTCAAATCTGCCTACACGACAGTGAATGGCTTACTCAATTTGTGAAGCCACTGTTGAACTGCCACTTGTCAATTAGCTCAGTGCGATAGACAACGGTCTTTGGTTCCCGAGGTTGTGGGTTCAATCCTCAACTGGTCCAAATTGGACATTATAAGGACAACTGTCTTGTCTTCCTATTCTCCTGTTTGTTGCTCAGAATTGCCTAAATTTGCCCAAAAGTAGCCCGGACCCGACCCATCGCTGCGCAGCAGCTATAATTAGGGTCCGGGCAGCTAAGCTGCCGGGACACTATTGTATTCCTAGGAATTCTTCTTCTTTCTTTCTTTCTTTCTTCTTCCAAGGAAGTCATACTTCCCATGGGCGAAAACTCACCAAACTTCACAGAAACATCCAAACCCATGCCAGATTCACTCAACTCCAAGGACATGTGCCCCCCCCTCCTAGGGGGGGCACAATAAGCGTTTAAATTTAAAAACTTTAAAAATTCCTACCAAACCAACGGTAGATGCTACAGTGTTGAAACTTCACCACAATGTAGCCTCAATACTGCTGAAACTTTTGTCCACTTAAACTCATTACAAATTATGAAGTCCATCACTCTGTTTTTTTCAATAACTGTAAAACTTTTAAAATGTATCTCCTCCCACAATTTTTGCTCAATTGTCACCAAACTTGCTACAGAGCATCTCCAGACTGTCCTCCACAAAACTTGTTTCTCGGATTTTTGATTAAGCAAAAATTGAGCCTACAGTGCATGAAAACGTTTGACTGTAAACACTACTGTAAACATATACCATCAAATTCTTGCTAAATACATTTTCAAACTTCCTGAAAAAAAATTAGAATATTTTGGAGTCATGGTTAATGAAGTTTGGCAAATATCAGAATTTTAATTCAAAAACTGAATTTTTGAGAACATTTTGAATTCTGCTCTCATGGGAACAACTGCAGCCAATGTGAGTGTGGAATTTTTAAACATCAGATTTTCTCTTATGAAGCAAAACACTTATCATTAAAAACAAATCACCAACATTTTCATGCTGTCAAGATGCAATTTATGTATTATCAGATTTTTGTTTAGATGACTGAATTTCTGAAATTTTGACCATTTCATCACAACAGCTGCCCGGGCACTGGCTCACCTGAGTGGATAAATGAAGCTACACAGCAGGTCTCACTACCAGCCAATTAGCTCAGCGAGTTAAGAGCTGGTTCTTGGTGTCAGAGGTTGTGGGTTCGAGACCCAGCAAGGGTGATGATGATGATGATGATGATGATGACAGATCAAAATGTCACATGTCCTCAAGCTGTTTTGCTGTCTAAATGCAATTTATGTATTAACAGATTTTTGTTTAGATAACAGAATTTCTGACTTTTTGACCATTTTTGAAATCTGCCTTTACAACAGCTGCCCGGGCACTGGCTCACCTGAGTGGATAAATGAAGCTACACAGCAGGTCTCACTACAAGCCAATTAGCTCAGCCAGTTAGCAGCTGGTTCTTGGTGTCAGAGGCTGTGGGTTCGAGTCCCAGCAAGGGTGATGATGATGATGATGACAGATCAAAATGTCAGTTGTCCTCAACACGAAACACAAGACAATTGTCCTAATGGTGGCACCACAGCAAGCTTCTAATTTTAAAAATCCAAATAGCTTGGACTGGACTATGTGCGAAGGCTCCTAACATCTTAGAGTCACAGTAGATGTTTAACAAATACATATCATTACCTCAAAAACTGATTTTTCTTTTTACTGTGGTTTCAAATCTGCCTACACGACAGTGAATGGCTTACTCAATTTGTGAAGCCACTGTTGAACTGCCACTTGTCAATTAGCTCAGTGCGATAGACAACGGTCTTTGGTTCCCGAGGTTGTGGGTTCAATCCTCAACTGGTCCAAATTGGACATTATAAGGACAACTGTCTTGTCTTCCTATTCTCCTGTTTGTTGCTCAGAATTGCCTAAATTTGCCCAAAAGTAGCCCGGACCCGACCCATCGCTGCGCAGCAGCTATAATCTTCTTCTTCTTCTTCCAAGGAAGTCATACTTCCCATGGGTGAAAACTCACCAAACTTCACAGAAACATCCAACCCCATGCCAGATTCACTCAACTCCAAGGACATGTGCCCCCCCTCCTAGGGGGGGCACAATAAGCGTTTAAATTTAAAAACTTTAAAAATTCCTACCAAACCAACGGTAGATACTACAGTGTTGAAACTTCACCACAATGTAGCCTCAATACTGCTGAAACTTTTGTCCACTTAAACTTATTACAAATTATGAAGTCCATCACTCTGTTTTTTTCAATAACTGTAAAACTTTTAAAATGTATCTCCTCCCACAATTTTTGCTCAATTGACACCAAACTTGCTACAGAGCATCTCCAGACTGTCCTCCACAAAACTTGTTTCTCGGATTTTTGATTAAGCAAAAATTGAGCCTACAGTGCATGAAAACGTTTGACTGTAAACACTACTGTAAACATATACCATCAAATTCTTGATAAATACATTTTCAATCTTCCTGAAAAAAAATGACAATATTCTGGAGTCATGGTTGATGAAGTTTGGCAAATATCAGAATTTTATCTCAAAAACTGAATTTTCTAGAACATTTTGAATTCTGCTCTCATGGGAACAACTGCAGTCAATGTGAGACTGGAATTTATAAACATCATATTTTCTCTTATGAAGCAAAACACTTATCATTAAAAACAAATCACCAACATTTCCATGCTGTCAAGATGCAATTTATGTATTATCAGATTTTTGTTTAGATGACTGAATTTCTGAAATTTTGACCATTTCATCACAACAGCTGCCCGGGCACTGACTCACCTGAGTGGATAAATGAAGCTACACAGCAGGTCTCACTACCAGCCAATTAGCTCAGTGAGTTAGGAGCTGGTTCTTGGTGTCAGAGGCTGTGCGTTCGAGACCCAGCAAGGGTGATGATGATGATGATGACAGATCAAAATGTCAGTTGTCCTCAACACGAAACACAAGACAGTTGTACTGATGGTGGCATCACAGCAAGCTTTTAAGTTTAAAAATCCAAATAGCTTGGACTGGACCATGTGCGAAGGCTCCTAACATCTTAGAGTCACAGTAGATGTTTAACAAATACATAACATTATTTTACCTCAAAACGGATTTTTCTTTTTACTGTGGTTTCAAATCTGCCTGCGCGACAGTGAATGGCTTACTCAATTTGTGAAGCCACTGTTAAATGCCACTTGGCAATTAGCTCAGTGTGATAAACAACGGTCTTTGGTTCTTGAGGTTGTGGGTTCAATCCTCAACTGATGCAAATTGGACATTATAAGGTCAACTGTCTTGTCTTCCTATTCTCCTGTTTGTTGCTCAGAATTGCCTAAATTTGCCCAAAAGTAGCCCGGACCCAACCCATTGCTGCGCAGCAGCTATAATCTTCTTCTTCTTCTCCCAAGGAAGTCATACTTCCCATGGGTGAAAACTCACCAAACTTCACAGAAACATCCGACCCCATGCCAGATTCACTCAACTCCAAGGACATGTGCCCCCCCCTCCTAGGGGGGGCACAATAAGCGTTTAAATTTAAAACTTTAAAAATTCCTACCAAACCAACGGTAGATGCTACAGTGTTGAAACTTCACCACAATGTCGCCTCAATACTGCTGAAACTTTTGTCAACTTAAACTTATTATAAATTATGAAGTCCATCACTCTGTTTTTTTCAATAACTGTAAAACTTTTAAAATGTATCTCCGCCCACAATTTTTGCTCAATTGTCACCAAACTTGCTACAGAGCATCTCCAGACCGTCCTCCACAAAACTTGTTTCTCGGATTTTTGATTAAGCAAAAATTGAGCCTACAGTGCATGAAAACGTTTGACTGTAAACAGTACTGTAAACATATACCATCAAATTCTTGCTAAATACATTTTCAAACTTCCTGAAAAAAAATGAGAATATTCTGGAGTCATGGTTGATGAAGTTTAGCAAATATCAGAATTTTAATTCAAAAACTGAATTTTTGAGAACATTTTGAATTCTGCTCTCATGGAAACAACTGCAGTCAATGTGAGTGTGGAATTTTTAAACATCAGATTTTCTCTTATGAAGCAAAACACTTATCATTAAAAACAAATCACCAACATTTCCATGCTGTCAAGATGCAATTTATGTATTATCAGATTTTTGTTTAGATGACTGAATTTCTGACTTTTGACCATTTCATCACAACAGCTGCCCGGGCACTGACTCACCTGAGTGGATAAATGAAGCTACACAGCAGGTCTCACTACCAGCCAATTAGCTCAGTGAGTTAAGAGCTGGTTCTTGGTGTCAGAGATTGTGAGTTCGAGACCCAGCAAGGGTGATGATGATGATGACAGATCAAAATGTCACATGTCCTCAAGCTGTTTTGCTGTCTAGATGCAATTTATGTATTAACAGATTTTTGTTTAGATAACAGAATTTCTGACTTTTTGAAATCTGCCTTGACAACAGCTGCCCGGGCACTGAGTCACCTGAGTGGATAAATGAAGCTACACAGCAGGTCTCACTACCAGCTAATTAGCTCAGCGAGTTAGGAGCTGGTTCTTGGTGTCAGAGGTTGTGAGTTCGAGACCCAGCAAGGGTGATGATAACGATGACAGATCAGAATGTCAGATGTCCTCAACATGAAATACAAGACAATTGTCCTAATTGTCGCGTCACAGAAAGCCTCTAAGTTTAAAAATCCAAATAATTTGGACTGGACCATGTGCAAAGGCTCCTAACATCTTAGATTCATAGTAGATGTTTGACAAATACATATCATTATTTTACCTCAAAAACTGATTTTTCTTTTTACTGTGGTTTCAAATCTGCCTACACGACAGTGAATGGCTTACTAAATTTGTGAAGCCACTGTTGTATGCCACTTGTCAGTTAGCTCAGTGCGATAGACAACAGTCTTTGGTTCCCGAGGTTGTGGGTTCAATCCTCAACTGATGCAAATTGAACATTATAAGGTCAACTGTCTTGTCTTCCTATTCTCCTGTTTGTTGCTCAGAATTGCCTAAATTTGCCCAAAAGTAGCCGGACCCGACCCATTGCTGCGCAGCAGCTATAATTTATATAGCGCATTTCATCCCAAGGCAAGTCAATGTGCTTTAGTAGTAGTAGTAGTAGTAGTTTATTCAATCTTTTTTCTTTTTTTTTTTTACACAAAATTATTTACAGTTGAGCATCAATCACAGTCAGTCAACCTTCCATAATACCATCATTCGTTCAACTAGTTCATAAATAGATCGAAAAGATGTAGGCTGAAGCTATCTAGCTTACAGATATCTACCCTTTCATTCAATTTTCCATTATATCCATTAGAGCTCTTCATGATTTCAGAGTCATAGAAAGAAACAAGTACCCAATAATTAACAAGTGTAGCCAAAAAAATAAAATAAATAAATAATTTAACAGCATTACAGTTGCAATCAACACCCAATTATTCAATCCTGTTTATAGCTTTCTATCATTCTATGTTTTAATCTATTTTTAAATTGTGGTATGTTTTTGCATCGTTTGAGATCAACTGACAAGCTATTCCACAGTTTTACTCCCGCCACAGAGATACACATGCTTTTTAATGTAGTATTTATTCTTGGTTGTTTTAAGTTAAGTTTCCCTCTTAGCTCACACCTCCCCTCTCTTTCCTTGAACATTTTTTGAATATTGTCAGGGAGTACATTTTTCTTGGCTTTGTGCAGTTTTAATTTTTACTATGTCAACAAACTTTAATACTCTCCATTTGATAAACAGATTATTGGTGTGGTGGTTTACATAAAGACAAAACAATTAAAAAATAATACCTATAATAACTGCACAAAACAACATAAAAACAAGAAAACACAGAGTTAAAAACAGGAGCAAAGAAGAATAAAAAAGTAAAATAAAAATAAAAATAGATAAAGTTTTAAGTTGTTAAAAAGAGCTCAGCTATAAGCACATGAAAAGAGAAATGTTTTTAACCTGGATTTAACTCTTTGAGTGCCAGCCCATTTATAAAATGGTCAGTGCCATGTGCCAGCGTTTCGAGGAATTTTGAGTAATATTTTAAGACCCAAAGAATATTTTGTACTATGACTCTGAAAACACAAAATAGCTCAAAGGAAAGAGGAGACTCTCTATTTAACTAGGGAAAAAAACATTTGTTTGTACCTTGTTCCACTCTTGATATATCTTAAGCTGAATAGAGCCTGGTTGCACCAAAAAGACCACTTTTTTTCTAGAAAGCTGAGAAAAATGCATACAGTGAAAGACAGTCTCTTAAAGCAGAAGTAAGTGATATATTTGTGTTAAAGCAGAAGTAAGTGGTCCGGTCGTTTTCGCTAATGCTGCGTTCCAGGCAGGCTTTTGAAATCGTAAATTACAGCTTCAAGTCACAACTTACGACTTTGTAGCGTTTCAGGCAACCCACTCATGTTTTTCCGACCTGTTTTACCGGTGAAAGTCACTATAACGGCCACTCGTAACTTCCGACCGGTGAACTGGTACGACTTCACGGTCGGAAAAATACGAGTTTCCTTGAACGCACCATAACAGTCCTCGTCGCTACGTTGCCACATTCACGGCGTCCCTTGGCTGCACACACAGCCCTGCATGCCGTTCTCTCTCCTCATTGGATAAAAACTGTAGGATACGATAAAAGTTTTCTCCTGGGCTCAGAGCAGAGCAGAGGGACTGACAGACCCGTGTTTCAGACCAAACACTCTATGTAAGTGATTGCTGTCGGAAGATATAACTATTTAAGACTTATATTAACACAAATATATCACTTACTTCTGCTTTAATATAAATCTTAAATAGTTATATCTTCCGACAGCAATCACTTCTATAGAGTGTTTGGTCTGAAACACGGGTCTGTCAGTCCCTCTGCTCTGCTCTGAGCCGAAGAGAAAACATTTATCATATCCTACAGTTTTTATCCAATGAGGAGAGAGAACGGCATGCAGGGCTGTGTGTGCAGCCAAGGGACGCCGTGAATGTGGTGACGTAGCGACGAGGACTGTTATGGTGCGTTCAAGGAAACTCGTATTTTTCCGACGTGAAGTCGTACCAGTTCGATCTGGTACGAGTTCACCGGTCGGAAGTTACGAGTGGCCGTTATAGTGACTTTCACCGGTAAAACAGGTCGGAAAAACACGAGTGGGTTGCCTGGAACGCTACAAAGTCGTAAGTTGTGACTTGAAGCTGTAATTTACGATTTCAAAAGCCTGCCTGGAACGCAGCATTAGCGAAAACAACCGGACCACTTACTTCTGCTTTAACTCTTTCGCGACCATTGACGAGTTAACTCATCACAGCCTGCCGAACGTTCACGACCATTGACGAGTTAACTCGTCAAAACCGTTTTTTTACAGATTACGATAATAGACACTCTGAGGTCCCTGTGTGTGAATATGGTTCCTCTGATATGTAAAACTGTTTTAAACTAAAATCAAAACATAATGTTTTTTATAAACTGTGTGATCTTGGTTTTGTTTGAGTAATCGTTCTCCTTGAATGCTGCTCTGGGGACAGCGTGCAGCGCTGTGCGGCTGTCAGCTACAGTGTTGCGACTTTCTCGCTGAATCTGGCGACTTTCCAAACCCTCTTTTGACAAAAGCGACCGACGACAAATGTGGCGACTTTTTCCGGTTCTGTTACAAACGTTTCTGGTTTGGAGACTCGGATCTGAAAGACCGTTATCACGGCTGTTTTCACGGCGCTGTGCAGCAGAGTGGGCGCTCTGCAGCGGGGGCTGTGACCGGCCGCCCCCGCCCCAGAGCACTCACCGCCGGCCAGTCACACAGCAGTGTCCCGGAGCTGCTCCGCTGCGGCCAGAGACCCACACCGCTGCACCGCTGCTCTCCAGGCTGCCACACCCCCCAGATATGCCTACAAATATATTTAATTAGCCGTAGAAATGATTTGGGAGACGCCACACTGCAGAGTACCGGTAAAATGAGCCGATTGCCGCTTGACACAAAAGTGCGTTTTTCTCTGAAACTAGAGCGGGAGCTCCATTTTTGGAGAAACCCAGCTCTCTTCTTCTCCTTCGTACACACGAACGAAACGGCGGAAAAACTCGCAGTTTTTTCGAGAAGCACGTTGGAAAGTCACTCTTCAATCACGTGAAGACCGTTTGTTTCTAGGTGATGTACAGACAGTGTTGGGTAGTAACGCGTTATTAGTAACGCCGTTACGTAACGCCGTTACTTTTTTCAGTAACTAATAACGTAACGCGTTGTTTTTTTTAAAATCAGTAACTCCGTTATCGTTACCAGACGCTGCGTTACTCCGTTCCTTTCCGTTCCTTTTGGCGAGGTTTTACAGCGGCACACAGTTCCCATAACATTTTTGCGATCAATAAAGTTTCATTGAATTGAAAGACAGAGCACACTGACACTGTGTGACTGTGAAAAACAAAGCACTCGGTGCCCTCTAGCGTCCCACACGTAATCAAACACGCTCCATGAAGAGGACTGGACAGAGCAGGGCATGACGGCGAGCTAAGGTAACGTAGCTAACGCAGCATCCGAGACCGAAGCTGTGTCCCGGTTCAGGCTGCAGCCCCTCAACTGGCACACAGCTCCAGAGTCACAGCGAGACACACCAGCACCCACTCCACCCGAGCAGCAGCGGTTAGAGTCCGACAGACGGACTCCAATTATGACACCTGAAACGGTAAACACAGCTGATCGATCTGAAAAAATTACCGCTTGAGTGAATTTACTTTCCGTCACAGAAAACAGGTTATTGAATGTAACTCGGTCAAGACGTATCCTCAAGATTTTTGTGCACTTCTGTTAGGTCAAAGCTGCTGTATTTGCTCATCATGCAGCATGATGATGATGGTAACATTTTACAGATAAAAACAGATGTTTTTTCATCAGCATCAGTACAGAACTGAGATGAGGTTAGAGGGGAATTCAATCAACCTTTTTTTAATGGGAGCATTGGAAAAAAAACGTTTTAAAGTAACGAAAAAAGTTACTTTCTTAGTAACGCATTACTTTTTGGTTTAAGTAACTGAGTTACTAACTGAGTTACTTTTTTAATGGAGTAACTAGTAACTGTAACTAGTTACTATTTTTCAGTAACTAGCACAACACTGTGTACAGAGTTCGGTTCGACGTGAGAAAAAGGTAAACAAATAGCCAAAAACATGTGGTCCTGAGCAGATGTGCTGAGGAATTAGTGTGGTTGCGAAAGAGTTAAGAAAAACAGTGATTTATCCGTTTTAATTTTGGCTTCAAAAACATGTAAGACATCAGAAAATTTCATTTCACATGTTTTTTCATTGTACAAAAAAACAAAAAAAACAAAAATACAACAACATGTAGTAGTCTTACTCTACAGAGTGATGCCTGCTCTCCTCCTTCTCCTGCAGTTGCTGCCCCCCCCCCCCCCCTGCTGCTTCCCCTCGTCTCTGAAGTAGGGAGGGAGACGTCATGCCGTTCTTCAGCCTCTTCGGTGGACGCGGCCACGGCAGCGGCGCACCGCACTGATCTCTCGATTCGTCACCACGTCGGTTTCAGACAGCAACTGATGAAACTGACTCCGCGATCCGCTTTCGCTTCGGCATTTTGGTGCTGATCATCTAGATGAGTTTACCTTTCCTGCCTCCTCTGATCACTTCATGCTGGAGCTATGCTAATAGCATCCGTGGCTACAGTGGGTACTAGTTTCATTTGGACGATTTCACGCGAGATTCACGTGTGAGTCACAGGAGAGTCACGCGGATTTTTTGTGGAGGAGTAATTGTGTTTTCACCAGAAGCTGCAATGTGCCCAAACAACCGCCAGGTGGCATCTGTGAGCAGCAGGACGCCTCCATAAGACAGCAGCACAGAGCAGTGAACACGACGGGGGAATGCAATATAATAATAATACAGTATAGTTTTTCAATGAGAAAAATGTGACAACGGCAGCTACAGTATAAGTCTCACTCTCTTTTTTCGGTCCTCAGTCTCGTGAGCTCCAAACACACCCGTCTGTGTTTTCAAAATGAACCAACTACTGTACAGTAGTGCCACAGATTTCTCATTCCCCACCATGTTTGATTGAGAGTGTAGCTGGATGATTTTCTCGTGAATAAACAGGCAAGAGCCTGTGTCACTTTCGGGCTGGGCGATACAACATAGGATATCCTGAAATAACTTTTCCTCGATAGAAATAGGCTACAAGACGCGGCCGATACAAAGTTGATAGGTTTCATTCATCCATGTTTTGACAGTATGTGTGTGTGCGGAGCTGACCCGTTTAGAGAGACACGCGTCTGTATGGGACAGGCTTTTATTTAATTTAGAACAAACCTTATGCTCAGCAAAAATGGAAAATATATAGTCTAATATAATACAATGGTTCAGTTGTTTGGCCACTGTTTAAAAATAGGTCTGATCGATCCAGAGCAGCATTCATTTACAAGTAGGACTATGACGACCCGACACAGGCGAGCGGACCGGGCCGAACTCGTCTCGCTTCACGCGCGCCGTCAGGCCGTGTGTCGGCGCTGCGGCGCGGAGAGACGCTGCTGAGACTTACCGCGGCTCGCCCGGTCCAAGTGCTGATTAGAGCAGCAGGGATCAGTTAGGGAGACGTTCAAAAAGTACCAATAAGAGTACCGTTTGTCCAGAATCTTAACAGTACTCTGGTACCGACCCAATTATGAGCCGGTACCAAAAAGTACCGGTCCACGGTATACATCCCTAGTCAGGATTAGAGTATTATAAACTCTTTCATATTTATTCAGTCATTGTCATAGTAAATTGTTAAACTCCCTGTTCACAGGAACTTGCTCCTCATCCTTCGCTCCACCACAGTCCCAAGGGAGTCCAGGCTCCGCCCTACAACAGAACTCACCTTCTGTGGCTCGGCTCAAGGTCTGGTTTCAGATTTCCATCTGCTCCCAGTTCATGTCTTGATTTCCTCACCATCTAATGCAGCCTCTTGTTTTGGTCTCAGTGGTTTGTTCTGTTTGAGTGTGTGTGGCATTGCCGCCCTCTGCTGGTCGTTAGACGCACCTACACCACTCATCTCTTTCCTGAGCAGACTTGACCTCTGACCTCTCCCCTCTTTCACAGATCCAGAAGTCTGCAGAGAAACCCAACCCCAGTTTGGAGCAGAGGGGGGAGGGGGGCATCGCCTCAGCACACAGGTACGACCGGACATGACAGTAACATAAAAATAAATAATAACAAACAATAACATTGAGGATGGACATGTGGAACAACTAAACAACACAACCATGTGTTATGTGTTATATGAGACACTGACAACTAATGAATGGTGTCAGTTTGATTTTGGTGTGATGATGTCAGTGTGACATCACAAGGTGTTTTCCTGTTAGTTTGTGCTGTCAGCTGCAGGTCGTGTGTGAAAAGCTGTTTGGTGTGAGACGCCTCATGGCTGAAGATGACATCACAAAGATCATCAGAATAATACAGTGAAACATGAAACAAATGATGAGAGTAACAGCTCTTCTATGTGTTCAAACACTGACTGTGATAAAAAAAACAATGCGTTCAAATGGCAACAATCAGCTGTTTGTGGTCATGTGATCAATGTGTTCAGAAGAGGCTAAACCTTGGGTTTTGATCAACAGCAGACAGAGCAGCTGCAGCTCCTCACACACACACACACACACACACACACACACACACACACACACACACACACAGTTTTTAAGTTTATCTGTTAACGTTGTGTTTTCATTTGTTTCATCTGGTTAAGGCAAGGCAAGGCATCTTTATTTATATTGCGCATTTCATACCAAGGCATGTGCTTTACGTAAAGACAAAACACAACAAAAAACACAGAGTTAAAAGCAGGAGCAAAGAAGAATTTAAAAAAAGTAAAGTTTATAAAGTTCTTAAAAAGAGCTCAGCTGTAAGCACATGAAAAGAGAAATGTTTTTAACCTGGATTTAAAAGTGCTCACAGTTGGGGCTGATTTCAGTTCAGTTCTCTTCATTGCCAAAAACAATGATCTCAGTTTTTTCTTGATTTAACTAAAGGAAATTTTGGTTCATCCAATTTTTGACTTGCTCTAAACAGTGACATAATGACTCTATTGGACTGCAGTCATCTGGACACAGTGCGGGATATATCTGTGTGTCATCTGCATAACTATGATAGTATGATGGTCTATGATAGACATTAGAATTCTGCAGAATTTGACCCAAAGGCAGCATATAAGTTGAGCAGAAGGGTCTAAGGACAACCCCCCCCCCCCCCCCCCCCCCCCCACCCTCCAACACCACTAGCACCACCATATGGTCACCACCTTGATTAACTGATTTTCAGCGGGAAACCCTGAAGTCCAAACGGAGACAAGACAAATAATATTCAACTTAGAACCTGTGCTACAGCTTTTCGTTAGCTAAAGTTGAGAGGACTGATTATGGCGCTCCTAACGTCAGAGGACGAGCGCCAACACGTCTGTGTCACAAAATGCAAGTGATTGGTACCACTTGAAGGGGGCGTATAAATAATGATATCCAAAATAAATTGTGTGCCTGCCTGGATATTATAGTCTACAAATCCCTTTGAGACAGCTCTGCCAGTCCAAGACATTGCGAGACCGAGACAAGACCAAGACCACAAAAAAGTGATCTCAAGAACTACAAGTCTAAGAATCACTGAGAAGAATTTAAAGGGACAACGAGGAGTTTTGGAAAAGCAAAGTGTTTTCACACTACATTTATGAGCCTCCGCACCGTGAAATTCTTCGACCGGCGCAAGACAGACTCAGTATTTTCATTCATCAAGAATTAAAGTCAGAGGTTCGAAGACGATCAGATACTGTCGTACTTCAGACCATAAACGGCAATTCGGCGGCGTTATTCTCATCACTCGCCGGGCAGCGTCTGCGAAACCGAAAGTAAAGAAACACTGGTTAACTCGCCCAGCATTTCCACCACCACTAATAATAATTACAAAATAACGATAGAGACAAAACGATATATTTATTGAAAATGGGCCCATTAACAAGTGTGGGTAACGTAGATTCATCCACATTAATTTGAGACTTTTTTATTGTCGCAGAATTTTTCGTTCTGCCGATGGAGAAACTCCTCGTTGTCCCTTTAAATAAATGTGAAGACGTGAGTGAGAGACAGAGACAGACATGTAGACACTGAACTGTCTGTTCAGCAGTGAGAAGGTTTCTGTGACAGGAGGAGACTCTGCTTCACTCAACACAGACTCACTGAGGAAACAGAACTGGAGAATCCAAACCCGAACCCAGGATACAGAGGTTGAGTGAAGGTGGTGTTGAAGGTGTAGATATGGATCAGTGAGTCAGAGGAGACTCTGTAGAAGGACAGAGAGCCAGCAGGAAAGTCCACATACACCGCTACTCTTTCAGAGACAGAGGAGGAGGAGGAGGAGATAGGTGTCGATCTGTTATTGTGCCAGACTCTGTAACCAGCACCATAGCAGTCCAGACTCCAGGACTGATCGTTCCATCCAATCACACAGTCTTCACTGCCTCCTTTTCTTCTGATTCCTCTGTAACTCATTGATATATGAACCCTTCCTCTCCACTCGACCTCCCAGTAGCAGCGACCAGTCAGACCAGTTGAACACAGCAGCTGAAGACACCGGTCAAATCTGTCTGGATGATCAGGATATGGCTGATCCTCCTTCACATATGTTGCCTTTCTGTTGTTGTCAGACAGTTTGATCTTTGTGTTCACTGTGTTTGTGTCGATTGTGAGTGGACAGGAATCTGATGGAGAGAACAAGACACAGCTGCAGTTATTGATCATGTGATCAGTTATTGACAGTTTGATGAAGACTCATGAGGTCAGTGATGTGACAGTGTGAAGATGGTTGAATGTGCTGCTCAAAGTAAAAACACACTTACACTTCCTCAGACCTGGTGTCAACCATGGGACTCCAGCAGGCTGCACCCTGAAAGGAGGAGGGGGGTCAGAGCAGCACCTTCTCTGTCAGCATGCACACATGGACATTACATGGCTCTCACACACACACTGTTTTATCACTGTGTTCACATGGAGGCTGGTATGTATGGATGAACACTGAGCACAGAGAAGAAGGAGCTGGAGTCTTTATCTAGTGATGATACAGAGCAGGAGGAGACCAGGAGGAAACACTTCATCATGTCTTTTCTCCATGTGATGTCATTAAAGTGTGAGACACACACTTTCACTCTCTGACTCCCAAGCTGCACAAACACACGTCACAGCAGGGTTAATTGTCGCCACTGTTTTGTCCGTCCCTCTCCCACCTTGATGGTTATAACTTTTCCACAGTTCAACCAGCGTCCTCACAGTCAGTGCAACCTGCATGTAGTGCGGTAGGCGAAAGTAATCCAAGTAATCGTTCTTTTTAAAAAGAAAGTAACTGTATTCAAATTACACCAATTTAAACTGTACCTATAACGGAATACAGTTAAGGGCCTTTCACACCGAGCGCGGTATGCGCTGCGCCCACCGCGAGGTACAGCGCAGGGCGGCAGCGCTCACACATATGGCGCAGGTTGCTCAGCGACCGAACAAACAAGACAGGATTTGGGGGGGTATATGCAAAGATATGTTCGCCAGGAGCTACAAAACGACCGCTTCCAGGTGTACTTTAGCGTCAGGCTGAGCAGGGAGCAGTTTAACAGCCTGTTAGAGAGAGTTGGTCTGATCATCAGGAGAATGACAACTCACTTCATGCATCCCGTCACTTTAACTGAACGTCTGGCCGTTTGTTTTCACTCTGCAAGTGGCTGATTTTGTTTCAAACTCCACTACATCCTCTCCTATTGGACGCGCCGAGATGTCGTCACAGCGCGCTGTGCCCAGATTACAATTTTTTTAGTTTGGGCGCAGCGCACCGCCGCGGCATGCGCCCACCCTGCACCCAACCCTAACCCAGAGCCGTTCGCCCGTGCGCCGCGGTAGCACGTACACAATGAATGGGTTTGCCGCCGCCTTCCGTCGAAACACCGCTGTTCCGACACAGTCCCCCCCGCAGCTGTCCAATGTCCAAGGTGCTGAACCGCGTGACGTTGTTTACATTCTGTGTTGTGGCTTGTCTGTGAAACGTGCGCTGCTCAGAGACTGGGCAGATCTGTCCCACTTGCTTTCTCCCCGACTCCGTTGTTGGAGATCTCCACACAGTAATAGAAATACACTTTTTTTCTACCCCCCTGCGCCGCTCACTTTCCCCTGTCTCATCATCATCACTCTCTTACCCCTTTCCCACTGCTCAAAAAACCTGTTTGAACCCGCTAACATCGGCTTTCGGTGGCAGTGGGAAAGGCGCACGGAGCCGCGTCGACGGGGGTCAAACGACTCGGCAAGCGACGCGGGTTAAAATCGCCTTCAATCGGCTCGGCTCCGATCGGCTTGCAGTGGGAACGCCAGACCCGGGTCAACCCGCTAATTTATGTGATGACGCTGAGCGTTATGTGCCGCCACGTCATCGCGCCGGTCGCGTCTCATATCACCAAAACAAAACTCTGCTCTCATTCGAGACTGGGATCAAAAGATCAAAGAACACTGACCAAAAACGATTGAAAAAAAAGAAGCGACAGTCTGTTTAACTGATGTGTTGTGCCGCGGACGTCCGTCATACGAACGCAGCAGACTCTCTGTCCTCCGCGGTCCTGGTGCTCCAGGTCAGCCAGACGCCTCGCCTGCCTCGGCGGACGGACACTCCGTGGCGGGCGGCTGTGGCATGACACTGTTTCTTGCACCGAGGATGAGAGCGGGGCGACTGGTTTATGCTCTGTCTGATCCCTCAGCGGGGGGTCAGACTCGGCTCATTTTGGTCAATAGGAAAGGGGCCAAATGCCGATTGTTAGCAGGTCGACCCGCGTTTAAAAAACCTGCGTCGACCCACTAATTTTAGTGGGAAAATGGCTCATGTCTCCTGCTCGATTTCTTCAGCCTGCAGTAGTTTGGCATAATATTGTTGTTGCTATCACAACAAGCTAGCAGGTAGCTCGGTGGAAGCTAAGTGCATTTTGGGTATATTTTTTAAATTTAAATTTTTGGCCAAACGTTTTTTAATTGAAAAGTTCATGCACCACACTTTGGGAATTCCTGATTTATTGGATAAATTTCAATCTGGCTATTGCACTAACCACAGTACAGAAACTGCCTTATTAAAAGTAGTTAATGACCTCAGAATAACAGCTGACTGGAATAACGTTGCTGTCCTCTTTTTACTTGACTTGAGTGCTACATTTGATACCGTTGATCATTCCGTTTTAATTTATCGACTTGAGAAATGGATGGGTCTTTCTGGTGTTGTGCTTGACTGGTTTCGTTCTTACTTCTTAATTCTTTGTTAGCCTAGGTGATTCTGTTTCACAGACATTTGATGTCGAGTATGGTGTACCTCAGGGGACCATCCTTGCTCTGATCCTCTTTTCCTTATATGTGCTTCCTTAGTATTCATAATGTACATTATCATTGTTATGTAGATGATATGCAATTATATATCTCTGTTTCATCAGGAGATCCTAGTGCGTTAAACAGCTTTTTTGTCTGTCTTACAGATATTAACATCTGGATGAACAAAAACAATTAAATTAAAAAAAAATATTGCCAAAATTAGACCTTTTTTTTTAAGTCAGGATGATACTTAAACACTTGTACATGTTTTTATCACTAGCCATTTGGACTACTGCAATTCCTTTTTTACTGGTCTCACTAAAGAATCTGCAAGTTATTCAGAATGCTGCAGCCAGGAATTTAACTAATACAAAAAAAAGATATCACATTAATCCTCAGCTTACATCATTGCACTGGTTGCCTGTTTCTTTTAGTAATGATTTTAAAGTTATTTTACTGACTTATAAAGCCTTAAATAACTTAGCACCATCTTAAATCAGCGATAGCCTTTCTTCTTATGCCCCAACAAGAACTCTCAGATCCTCCACTGCCTGTCTTTTAGTTGTTCCCAGGATGTCCCACAAGAGAACTGGTGAAGCTGCTTTTAGTTTGAAGGGGGGCGCGAAAAAGAAAAAAAAAAGAAAAATAACATGAGATGAGTTACATGTCACTTGCACATAGGGCTAAATGATTAATGTTTTTGCAGTAGCCTATAATTTGCAATTATAATGCGAAATGTGATAAAACACGATGTTGTAACACACAGACTGCGATTATGCTTGACTGATGTGTCAGGGAGCAACACTCCTGACGCGCTATAAACTGACGCTTGGTCAGGGCCCTTTCGCGTTGTGCATTGATGCCCAAGGTGCCCCTATGCAATCATCTCCGCAAGTGATCAGAGAGACTGTGTCAGGGAGAGCAGAGCTCAGCTGGCCTCGGCTGAATGTAGCACTACTGTACGTCGGCTGTGGAACTATTCTGGTTAGAAAAAGAAGAGCGTCAGGTGCTGCACAGCGTCAGGTATAACTTCATATGAACGCAGTTCAAAGCGACCCGGTGCCTCTCACAGTGACCAAGCTCAGATAAATACATTGAATCAGCAGTAGCACCGTGTGTCCTCCCGCATAAAGCCGCAATATACCCCCCCCCCCCCCCCCCCAAATCCTACAGGAAAGACCATTTTATGTTTAATGAAGCAAATATTGTTCTGTCAGGACCACTATGTCAAAATAATATTTATTTACTTGCACGCTTTATTTGGCGGTATGGTACTGTTCTGGGACCCCCTGCTCTTCCATGCGCTTGCGTGGAAAGCCTGAGGCAGGAAGAGCACCTCCCTGCCCTTCACAAGCCATCATGAACGGCATAAGCAGGGAGCGCAGCAGCCAAGAAAATCCCCAAAATGACCACACCGGCAAATCCTGGAACCTCTGCTAAAAGAGATGCCAGGAAGCTATCTAGGATGGAAATAATTTTTGCCTATAAAATTTTATAGGGAATAAGCCACACGCTACTTCTTAATAATTATTATGAATAATAATAATAATAATAATAATAATAATAATAATAATAATAATACAGACGTAACCAATCATGCCTATGAATGAATATTAAATCAATTATTTACAATTAGAGGCTCATGGCTTTTTGAGCATCTAGGATGGCTCTATTGCCAGGCGCAGTAGCAAAGAAAATCCCCCAAAACGACCACACCGGCAAATCCCTGACCCTCTAGCAACAAGAGATGTCAGGAGGCTATTTAAGTTGGAAATAAATGTGTAACAATTTCCCTTTTAATAAGGATAAGGGGAACTGGCACAAACGCCTCACTGCTGCAGGCGGACCTAGGTTTTCGCCACTGGTGCGTCCGGGGAAACAATAAGGAAACAATGAACAAAGTCGCTACTTAGTCTTAGTCTCTGTATTTCACTGAACTCAAAACACACCCAACGTGGGGCGGCCAATAATAAACAATTACACACAGATCAGATCAACAAAACCCGAAAGCCCTCCCCCCTCCCGCTGTCCATTAAGTCCGAGTCCCAGCTGTGGGATTGAGTGTGTGCGTGTGGTGTGTATGTGTGTGTGAGTGCGCGAGCGGACAGTCACTGTCCGTGCCGGCGTGTATGCGTGTGTGTGGGGGGGTGCGTGAGCGCACAGTCAATGTTCGTGCAGGTGTGTGTGTGGGTGTGTGTGTGTTGGCAGGTGGTGAGGGTGAGTGAGAGAGAGTTTGTTTGTCCTACTGTCCACACGGGAGAGACGCCGCGGCTCCGCCGAGGTGATCACGCCAATCCTCTCCCTCGTCCCGCTTGGCTGAAAATGGGCCCGGCCGTGCGGTGTCCAAACGGGCCTTTACAATCCACCGGTTAATCCACAAGGAAAAGTAAATCCAATGTGCCGCTTCGGAATTTCCGCCACGCCAGCCGTCCAAACGCCGACTGTGTGTCTCTCTCTCTACTCTCGGAAAGGGTCAATCGGACGCTGAAGACGATGATCGCCTCATACGTGGGGGACCACCATCAGGATTGGGACCGGTGGCTGCCAGAGTTCCAGTTGGCTATCAACACGGCAGTGCACGAGACCACGGGCGTGACCCCTGCTGTGTTAGCCCTGGGACGCAGCCTTAAAGGGCCCCTGGAGCGGCTGGTACACAATGCACCTGCACCCAACACACCTGCATACCATACACTACACTCACATACATGCTTGTTGAGAGAGGTGGAAACACATGTCGGTAAGGCCAAAGCCAGACAAGCCAGGTACTACAATGCTCGGCGCAAAGAGGTACACTTTGCTGCCGGGGACCTGGTTTGGATTAGGTCACATACACTGTCTAAAGCCTCCGCCAAGTTCTCTGCCAAGCTGGCACCCCGCTGGGTCGGACCCGTCAGGGTAGAGAAAAGGCTGGGTCCTGTGAACTACCGTGTGAAATGGGTAACTGATAAAGATAAGGTGGACACCATAAATGTTGTTGACATGAAGCCCTACTATGGCCCCGGTAAGCCGCTGGCTGGGGGGGGGAATGTAGTGATCCACTGTATTTTACCTGGCCATAGTCTATGGGAGCTGGGGTAGGTGATTTGCTCCCCAGGTTTTGTTTCATTGTGTATTAGGCTGGGAAGGTTATCAATTATCCTTGTTGTTTGCGCACGGGGACGTGCGGACCTGTAATGCATGAATGAATGTTTTCTTTTGCTGTAAGTTGCGTGCGTAATGCGCACAGGTGCATTAAGTGGAACCGAGGGTTTAAATGGGGAAGTGACGTCGGGAGAAGGGGGGAGAGAGAGACACACAGTCGGCGTTTGGACGGCTGGCGTGGCGGAAATTCCGAAGCAGCACATTGGATTTACTTTTCCTTGTGGATTAACCGGTGTATTGTAAAGGCCCGTTTGGACTCCGCACGGCCGGGCCCGTTTTCAGCCAAGCGGGACGAGGGCGAGGATTGGCGTGATCACCTCGGCGGAGCCGCGGCGTCTCTCCCGTGTGGACAGTAGGACAAACAAACTCTCTCTCACTCACCCTCACCACGTGCCAACACACACACACCCACACACACACCTGCACGAACATTGACTGTGCGCTCGCGCACCCCCCCACACACGCATACACGCCGGCACGGACAGTGACTGTGCGCTCGCGCACTCACACACACATACACACCACACGCACACACTCAATCCCACAGCTGGGACTCGGATTTAATGGACAGCGGGAGGAGGGAGGGCTTTCGGGTTTTGTTGATCTGATCTGTGTGTAATTGTTTATTATTGGCCGCCCCACGTTGGGTGCGTTTTGAGTTCAGTGAAATACAGAGACTAAGACTAAGTAGCGACTTTGTTCATTGTTTCCTTATTGTTTCTCCGGACGCACCAGTGGCGCAAACCTAGGTCCGCCTGCAGCAGTGAGGCGTTTGTGCCAGTTCCCCTTATCCTTATTAAAAGGGAAATTGTTACAGAGTGGATCACTACAAACGTAGCCCATTTAAAAAGGAAATGGACAAAGAACCCCCCAAAACCCATGAAAGGAGCTGCGTCGGTGAATAATTCAATGCAAAATGTGATTCTGTGTTATGATTCTGTATTATCGCTATGGAGGTCGAAACCCAGCGCAAATAAGAATAAAGCAAACCGTTCCTTGTGTGCATGGCAGCAACGCTGGCAAAAAGAAACTCCACAGCCCCGGAATCAGCCGTCGTCGATCAATGGAACACCTGTGTGTGACGTCGCCCCCGCCTGCCAGGTGAGAGCCCCGGCGGAGAGAGAAGGAGCCCCCCTCCCCCGTCGTCGCAGATGGCGTCCTCCGTTCCAGAGCTTCACTGAAGCCCCTTGACACGTCACCGTGCCAGCCGCCGCGGGTCCGCATCGTGGACGGGGGTGACGACATCGGGAGCAGCGGGGCGAGCAGCGGGGCGAGCAGCGATCCTTCCCTCATGCGGGAGCCCGTCTTGCAAAAAAGCCGGCAGAGGAAGCAGCAGCAAGGGAGGTGACGTCGGGCTAGAGCAGTTTAAATAGCGCGCTCTGAATGCAGTTCCCCAATTGGAAGCGGCCACGGGGAGTCAGCTGAGCCATCAGCTGATCTGCACCGGTGAAAACAGCTACGCTGTGCTGATTAGAGCTTGACGTCATGGCCTGCCAGAACTAACGCTACGCTTGATTTTTGATCATAGTAACTGATAACTAGAAAATTTCCTCTGGGGAAATTTTGAAAGGGCCACGGCGCTACTGCCGGTTTTGCCTCTCTTATTTTTAAAATTAACCGGATTCTCTCGTGGTTTGACTTCCTGCCCGGCTTGACACGATCGCGCCGCGGGGACAAAAAAATAAAATGAAAAATAAATGTCCTTGCTCTGTGCTTTGGTTGGGTTTAGGCAATGTAGAAAGGAGTTGGCTAAATTTAGTAAAAAGGTCAGGTAGAGGCCAAGAAAGTCTCTGCTAATATGCAGCTCCTTCGGGAGTCGAACCCTTATCTCCCGCGTCGGAGGCGGATGCTCTAACCACTGTACTACCAAAGCATTCGCTCTAAAAGGTGTACCCAGTGCCATTAACCTTTTAATGGCTGACTTTTTTCAGGTTCGGAAAGGCACCGCTTTTCCATAAATAATTAAGGGCCGGCATTCCAACACATTAAAGTAAACGTTCGGAATGACGGCCCTTCGGAATGGCACCCTGGAACCGATTTAGCTGTGTGTCTCTGTTTGTAAACATTTAAACGAGCGCCAGGTGGATTGTTTATGAAATTAATGAGCTCTGCCTGAGAATCACAGAGGTTACCACGGCGATAGGTCTACACATCACCGGCGTCACCGGAGTTGTGTGTGTCAGGATCATCCCTATGTTCCCCGGGTCCTATGTTCCCCGGGTCCTATGTTCCCCGCTTTGTATGGAACCGGGGAACATAGGACCCTTTTTTTAAAAAAAGGTCCTATGTTCCCCACTGTTCACCCAAAGACCCGGGAAACATAGGACCCTTTTTTAAATAAAGGGTCCTATGTTCCCCACCGTTGCCGGACGCGGAGAATCTCTCTCTCTCTCTCTCTCTCTCTCTCTCTCTCTCTCTCATACTTTTTACTGGACTCAATCGACCAAGGAAAAGTGGTATAATCTGATATTTTAGATCGGAGTTTTGAAAAAAGCGTCAAATCTTCCAGCCCTCTCCCTCACGTATTTTACGCGGGCGGCAATGCACCATTCTCGGGGAGCGCTTTGGGAGGGTCCCCTCTCTGGGTCTCCGGGCCGCCTGGAGCTTCTGGGACTGGTTCTGGTTTTACAGCTTCTGATGATAATATTTCAACTCCAGTCAAGTACCACTGCACTATGACACCCACACGAACCCCCCCCCCCCCCCCCCCCCCCACTCACACACCTACAGGCACACACAGACAGACAGGACTCTGTCTTCCTCACCCTCAACCCAGCCCATTATAAAATGCGTTATATTATTATTTTATTATTATATTTTTCTACTTGTGGAGAAGACAGTGTTGAGTTCTCTTTCTGCCTTATGGACAGTGCCATGGATGTATTTGCCACAGAGTGAACTACTGATATCTTTTGTCTAGTGCTGAACTGTGACCAAGCGCGCTGTCCGCTGTCTCGGTGCTGAAATGAATGACAGCGCGTCACTGAGAGAGAGAGAGAGAGAGACGGAGATCGCGGCGGATGCATCTTTATCCACAGGATGCGCTGCGCTCTGACTCTTTCTTTTCTTTCTTCCTACCAGCTCTCCTGTTCGTCTACACATTTGTTTTTCAGTTTATGACTCCTGCCCTCCCTGCAGATTAACAGCTGATTTGAGAACCTAATGCATATGATTTACTATTGCACATTTCCTTTTGCTGCTATAATAAACATTTTCTCAGGATTTATTGTGATACAAATATGATGGAAACAGGTAACAAACGTGCAGTAAAATGACAGAAAGAAGTGGCAGGAAAGAAGTTTTGCTCAAGACAAAGTTTCTTCATCTTAAAGAATGAAAATGTCAATTTGTTAGGCTTTCAAATCACCAAATGATTTGCTTGGAATAATTTCGTTTGTTGTAATGGTTGTGAGCATAGACAACGGATGTCTTGGCTGAGCCAAATGTCATTTTACGTGTAGGTGGAGCTGAACAGGCAGACGCACAGAGGCATGCGTAAAACACACATTTTAACTACTTCGTGCTGTTGCTTTTTTTGTTTGTTTGTTTTTTCTTTACCTTTCGTTTCCTTTGGATCTTTATGCATATTATAAAGCTGTCCTGGTCCCTGTTTGTAAGCCTTTTTTATCCGGAGGAAATTCCCCAAAGTTGCAACAACTTGTAGTGATCCACTGGGTTTTGCCTATAGTCTGTTGGAGCTATGGGCTCGTTGATTTGCAGCTTTGCTCCCCAGGTTTTTTTCATTATCAATTATCCTTGGCGTTTGCGCACGGGGATGTGCGGACCTGTAATGAATGAATGAATTAATGTTTTGTTTGTTTTTTTGCCGTAAGTTGTGTGCGTAATGCGCACAGGTGCATTAATGGGACCGTGGCAGTCGGCGTTTGGACGGCTGGTGTGGGGGCGATTCCAAAGCATCATAGTGGATTATTTATGGTGTGTTGTTACCCTGTAAAGGCCCGTCTGGACGCAGCACGGCCGGGTCCGTCTGCAGCCAAGCGGGACGAGGGAGAGGATTGGCGTGGTCACCTCGGCGTCTCTCGTGTGGACAGACCAACAAACTCTCCCTCACTCGCCCTCACCACGCGCCAACACACACACACACACACACACCTGCACACGGGGGGGAGACTTTGTGTTTATTTATTAAGCTTCCACTGACTGTATCACATCTGTACGCATGTCTTAAAACGTGCGTGTGTGTCAACCGGCAACAGCGGGGAACATAGGACCTTCTTTTTAAATAAAGGGTCCTATGTTCCCCGGTTCCATACAAACCGGGGAACATAGGAGCTTTTTTGGAAAAAACGGGGAACATAGGACCTTTTTTAAAACAAAAGGTCCTATGTTCCCCGGGGAACATAGAACCCGGGGAACATAGGTACGCTCCCAGGCGTGTCCATGCTGTGTTGGTTTATGTAACTTGAGGGGACAAATGAATCACATGTTTATTGTCATGCATTGCTGACCTGGGCATTGTTTCTCAATAAATTAGAAAAACCTTTTCTGTCATTCCCCTTTTCCCTGCATGGTTGAAGGAGATTGGCTCACATCCACGCTCCCACTCCCTCCTGCGCCAAAATGTCACCTTATGTCACATAAACCAGTACGGGTGTGTGAACACAACCACCTATATTGTTGTCAGTGCCTCATCAACGCTGGTGTTTAAAAGGCTCCGTTCTTTCTGCAGTCAGGTTAAAGCGCACATCCGCCGTGTTGGTAAACAAATAATCCCTCTATATCAACGGAGGCAACCGTGCTTGATCACGTTTGGGTTCGAGGTGGTGTGAGTGCGGGCCAGCGAGGGACAGGGGAGGGGGCATTCGGGCTTCAGCACCGTACGGAACAACTGGCCTGTGTGAGTGCGCCCTTATTTGTGGCCGCTTCCAGCGCCACACGGGCTTTGCCTTTCAGTAATCAAG
This sequence comes from Trachurus japonicus, assembly GCF_045865225.1. Lineage (NCBI taxonomy): Eukaryota > Metazoa > Chordata > Actinopteri > Carangiformes > Carangidae > Trachurus > Trachurus japonicus. The sequence continues at coordinate 43,954,523 of NC_140919.1, read as the reverse complement.
CGCTGTTTTTGTCTTTGTTAAAAACAATAACAGCAACAGCTGTAGGCAGCTGAGATTGCTGTGCCGTCACCATAGAAACGCAAGACGCATTACGGCTCATTCGCAAAATACCTTTCAATGGAAACACCCGCAAATAGCAATTGCACTTTTTCGAAGTTTCAGAAATATCGCTTTTATTTTGCGAAAATCTGTAATGGAAACTCAGCTACAGTCACCACTCTAAGCTGTGCTCGTTAGACGCAATACACACCCATTATAAAGCTGGATTTTGTCAAAAAACACATCTGTTTATTTTTCATTAAGGGGGGCTCACTCTCTCACACTGTGAAAACCCCTGGTTTAACTGTTGTTTTGTTGTTCTGATATTGCTTTGGTCAAGCACTTTGGGCTGCATTTCGGCATGAAAGGTGCTCTATATTATTATTATTACCTGAGAGTCTCCAGTCTCCAGTCTGGATCATCCAGTCCAGCAGACAGTAGCTTCACTCCTGAGGCTCCAGGATGATTGTAGCTCAGGTCCAGCTCTCTCAGATGGGAGGGGTTGGAGCTCAGAGCTGAGGCCAGAGAAGCAAAGCCTTCCTCTGTGATCAGACATCCTGACAGACTGAACATACACAACAACACACAAGAACCCTCTGTCAACACCTGCTGCTGTGTTCAAGTGGCATCAGATAAACAGCTGGATGGATCCTCACCTGAGAGTTTCCAGTCTACAGTGTGGACTCGCTAGTCCACCAGACAGCAGCTTCACTCCTGAGTCCTGCAGGTTGTTGTTACTCAGGTCCAGGTGTCGCAGACTAGAGGACTGGGAGCTGAGGACTGAGGACAGAGCTCCACAACTTCTCTCTGAGAGGTTACAGCCGCTCAGTCTGATGAGATGATCATGAGGAATTAAAGAAGAAAGGAATTTATCATCTGTCCTGTTGAAAACACAGAAGTCTTTTTATATACTGTATAATGATATCTACACTTACAGAGCTTTGTTAGAGGCTTTGCCTCTGACCACTGGCAGCAGCCTCAGAAGAGCCTCCTCTGAAGCAGAGTATTTCTTCAGGTCAAACTCTTCCAGATCTTCTTCTGATGACAGTAAGATGAAGACCAGAGCCGACCATTGAGCAGGAGACAGTTTGTCTGTGGCAAGACGTCCAGATCTCAGGGACCGTTGGATCTCCTCCACTAAAGAACGATCATTCAGTTCATTCAGACAGTGGAACAGGTTGATACTTTTCTCTGCAGAGGGAGTCTCTACAATCTTCTCCTTGATGTACTGAACTGCTTTCTTACAGGACAGTGAGTCACTTCCTGTCTGAGTCATCAGACCTCGTAGGAGAGTCTGATTGGTCTCCAGTGAAAGACCCAGGAGGAAGCGGAGGAACAGGTCCAGGTGTCCATTTGGACTCTGTAAGGCCTCATCCACAGCGCTCTGGTAGAAGTTTGTCTCTACAGATTTGACTCCTGTTGTTTCAGTCTTCTTGGAGGTTGATTGTTGTTGTGACATCAGGTTGAGTCCAGAGTTGATGAAGGTCAGATGGACATGAAGAGCAGCCAGAAACTCCTGAACACTCAGATGGACGAAGCAGAACACCTTGTCCTGGTACAGGCCTCTCTCTTCTTTAAAGATCTGTGTAAACACTCCTGAGTACACTGAGGCTGCTCTGATATCGATGCCACACTCTGTCAGGTCTGATTCATAGAAGATCAGGTTTCCTTTCTGCAGCTGCTCAAAAGCCAGTTTTCCCAGAGACTCAATCATCTCCCTGTTCTTTTTACTCCAGTGTGGATCTGTCTCAGCTCCTCCATCATACTTGACCTTCTTCAATTTTAGTTGAACCACCAGGAAGTGGATGTACATCTCAGTCAGGGTCTTGGGCAGCTCTCCTCCCTCTCTGGTCTTCAACAGCTCCTCCAGAACTGTAGCAGTGATCCAGCAGAAGACTGGGATGTGGCACATGATGTGGAGGCTTCGTGATGTCTTGATGTGGGAGATGATCTTTCTGGCCTGCTGCTCATCTCTGAACCTCTTCCTGAAGTACTCCTCCTTTTGTGGGTCAGTGAACCCTCTGACCTCTGTCACCATGTCAACACACTGAGGAGGGATCTGATTGGCTGCTGCAGGTCTTGTGGTTATCCAGAGGCGAGCAGAGGGAAGCAGGTTCCCCCTGATGAGGTTGGTCAGCAGCACATTGACTGAGGTGGACTCTGTCACATCAGTCAGGATCTCAGTGTTGTGGAAGTCCAGAGGAAGTCGACACTCGTCCAGACCGTCAAAGATGAAGACGACCTGGAACTGATCAAACCTGCAGATTCCTGCTTCTTTGCTTTCAAAGAAGAAGTGATGAACAAGTTCCACCAAGCTGAACTTTTTCTCTTTCAGCACATTCAGCTCTCTGAAGGTGAAAGGAAATGTGAAGTGTATGTTCTGGTTGGCTTTGTCTTCCGCCCAGTCCAGAGTAAACTTCTGTGTTAAGACTGTTTTCCCAATGCCAGCCACTCCCTTTGTCATCACTGTTCTGATTGGTCGGTCTCTTCCAGGTGGGGCTTTAAAAATGTCTTCTTGTCTGATGGTTGTTTCTGGTCTGTCTGGTTTCCTTGACGCTGTTTCAATCTGTCTGACCTCATGTTCATCATTGACCCCTCCAGCCCCTCCCTCTGTGATGTAGAGCTCTGTGTAGATCTGGTTCAGAAGGGTTGGGTTTCCTGCTTTAGAGATGCCCTCAAACACACACTGGAACTTCTGCTTCAGGGCAGATTTGAGTTTACGTCCACAAACTGGACCAGGAGTTCCTGAATAAACAAAGACATAGTAAAACTCATAAAGAAAATATAACATTTTAACTCCTCTAAATAACGACTATATGAACATGTTTCCCTCCATATGTTGATGTCAGTGAACGTCTCATTTGTCCATCATGTTGAATATTTAGAGAAATCCTCTTACTGCTCTGCAGACGCTCAGCCAGCTCCTCCTGCTTCATCCTCCTCAGGAAGTTCACTGTGATCTTCACTAATGCCTCTCTGCTGCTCCTCCTCTGCTCTTCATCCTCACCGTCCAACACCTCCTCATCCTCCCTCTGACTCCCTGAGCATTCTGGGTAATCTGGACTCAGAGCCTTGTGGATCTTCTTCAGCTCGTTCTTGACAAAAGTGACCATGTTCTCCTCCAGCAGCTGGAACAGAAACTCTATGAGTGACAGCATCAAACTAAAACCATGGACACAAACATCAGATTCATGTTGGACAGACTGACAATCAAAGTGCAGCATGGAGATGATTGTGAACACAACAGATGTAACAGCAGCTGTTGGACATGTCCTCACCATAAATATGGAGTCCAGGTGTGTTTGATGCTGCTGGGAAGACTGACCACTGGGAACCTCTGAGCTCTCCTGCTCCACTCTGTGGAGGAATCAGTGTCAAGTCAACATCAGGACAGAGAGATAATACAAGATGGACTTTATATGTCCCCTGAGGATGTTCACAACAGACAGAGACACTTTGGTTTCAGACCTGGTCCAACAACATGTCGTACAAACTGGTTCTTTACTACAATAACCTGAGTCTGACTGTCAGTTACAGCTTACATCTGATCAGCTGATCCACGTCCTCCTTTAAAGTCAATTTCCCAATCCTTTGACATGTTGCTCTTTAAAGACAGACAGCTGGGTTCAGGAGAGTCTGGTCTCTGCTGCTGGAATCTGAAACAACAACACAACTGATAAATGTGCATGTTGGAGAAAAAAATTATGAAAAATATTGTGGAGAAGTGTTTAAATACGAGGCACCCACTTCTATTTGTTTATTCATGTTTACATTTACAGTAACAGTGATTGGGTCGGTCAGTGGAGAAACTATGTTTATGTCTTAAGGTTTAATATTATTATTATTAGGGCCCGAGCAGCGACTGCAAGTCGCCCAGCGAAAGCCCTATTGTAATTGCTCTGTTTATTATTATTCTTTCATTATTTGTCTCTCAAAAGGATTGCATTTTTGGGGGCTTTAACATGCCCCAAAACGCGTAAATTTTGGCATGCACATCAGGCCTCGCGAAAAATTTTATATTTTAAAGTCGTTGGGAATGGGCGTGGTCAAATGGCTAAATAGCGCCCCCTAGAAAATTTCAAAACATCAGCCAAGCCTTTGTGTTTCACCTAGACGCATGAAATTTGGTGGGCTTATAGAAAGAACATGGCAAGACGCACAAAAAAGCCTCTTAATGTCATGGTGAAATCACAACAGGAAGTCAGCCATTTTGATTTGAACTTTTGACCTGTTTGATCTAACTCCTCCTAGGGATTTCGTCCGATTGACTTCAAATTGGCTAGAGACCACCGAGATGCCACTCTGATCAAAAGTTGTGCTCCGCAGGTCTCTAGGTCAAAGGGCGTGGCTTCTGGGGCCTTGAGGATTTTGGCGACTTTTCGTTTGCTCGCCATTTCACCTTCGAACAGCTCTCACGCCCATGTAACCGGTCTGCGTTGTGTTGTGTTGTTGAGGAAAGAAGGACCACAGTTCTCTTTTTCGGCCAGCAGGGGGACATTTATTCTGCGTACAGCAATATTATTGTTAGTACAGCACAGCACTCTTCTTCTCAGTCTCACACACCTCTCTTCTCATCAGCCATTTTTCGGACTGGATGTGTAACTCCTAATCTCATTCTCATGGTCATAATACAATCACCAAACAACCCCCCCAAGACCCACTGGCAATATTTTAGTAAGTAAATAAGAACACATATGAACATAAACACCAAAAGGGTGAATAAGAAACGTGAAATCATCACAAATGCAATAAAAGAAATACACAAAAGCAAATGGGAGCTCACCTGCGTACAGCAATATTATTGTTAGTACAGCACAGCACTCTTCTTCTCAGTCTCACACACCTCTAGAGGAGGGGAGGAATAACAACTGCATGAGAGACTAGCTTAGCTTAGACTCACGACCGTCACTCGGAGCACCGTGCAAAATACACTCACAACTGCACACATAACATTCCCATTCACTCAAGTTTAGCTCAAAAAACCATGGCATTAAAACCGCCTGGTTAAAACACAAAGAAAACATACATTTCACAGTATCAACAAATATTTTAAGCACTAGCACGTTTTACCCCTACCTCTTCTCATCAGCCATTTTTCGGACTGAGAGAAACGGCGCAACGTGCACAGGATGTTGACGGAAAGGAAAGGTTACGTTACCAAAATAAAACTAACAAAATAAAAGCCCCCAAAACCGAATATTAAAGAAAAACATGTATTAAAACTAAAAGTTGTAATATAAAGTGATTTTTGGTGAAATGAAATGAAAAGAACCCATCGGTTACATCCTCCCCTCCTAAATTTCACCAAAATCCAGACCATACCTCTGAATAAATCAAAGTAAAGCACTGGGACACCCGAACCCTAATGCTTAAACCCGGCCAGGGCTCACTGAAAGCACCTCAGCTTTAACATCGGCCATATGAGCCACCTACTAATATAGGTTCAGAGAAAACATAAGGGTGATCAAGCCTTAGCATCTCTTAGATTAATATGATGCCTTTTACACCATACAACTACCTGCCTCTATCAAACACATTACAATTTGTCTCAGTGTCCCTTAAATACATCTTCACAGCTTAAGAAAATAAAAAAACATGTCTGCCCTCTTAAAACAATGTGAGGAGTGACTGAGACTTTCTGCTGACTGAACCTGCCAAGTCTCTAAAATAAAAAGGTTTCTGAACCATAGACTCAATGAGCCGGTTGACTTTCTTACTAACCCGACCCACCCGTGTCCTGACAACATTGTCTGTGTCTGTTAAAGAATGCTGTGTGTCAGTGTCATGTCTCAGGTTTGTTGAATGTGACTTGGTCTCTGCGTCAGCGTGTGAGTCTTCTGGATGTAACTGAGTGTCTGGGTGTCCTGAAGACACATCTGACAGGATTGGGGAGTCTGAGTCAGGTTCTACTATCAAACTGTCCATGTCATTGTCTCTGGTTGAGTGGTTGTTTTGGTCATCTTCAGATGGCTCGTCATAATCCAGCTCTGGAGTATCTTGACATGACTGGTCTGTGTCAGCCCATCCTTCACTCCTGGTCTCCTGACTCTGAATGTCCTCTGATCCACTCATTATCCAATCACTTGTTCTGTCTCCTGTATCCTCTTCCTCCTCACAATCCAGGTCCTCAGATTCAGTGTCACACAGCCCTTCTTCACTTGTCACCACAGGCAGAAAGCTGATGTCCAAAACCAGGTTGCGGTGTACTATCTTTGTGTCACCCCTACTGTCTTCCAGCTTGTATGTGTGAGTTTGCAGGTTTCTGTCTTTAACTGTGTACACTGTTGCACTCCACTTGTCAGCTAGTTTTCTCTTCCCCCTCTCAGTCTTGTTTGCAATCAGTACTTTGTCTCCTATGTTCAGGTGAGTGCCTTTTACTTTTCTGTTGTAGCTCCTTGCCTGCTTGTCTTGTTCTCTCACTGCATGTATTTGTGCAACTCTGGCTGCCTCATGGAGATATGACATCAGCGTGTTTACATAGCTTGTGTGATCAACAACCACTGGATCCTGAAGCACTTGCTTGAACATAACATCTACCGGAAGCCTTGGGATACGACCAAACATGAGCTGGAACGGCGCGTATCCTGTGGTCTCATGTACTGTTGCATTATATGCAAATGTCAAGGTTTGTATTTGCTGAGGCCACTTGTGTTTCTCTTTGAGAGGGAGAGACCGTAACATGTTTCCAAGTGTTCGGTTGAACCTCTCAGTTCCTCCATTTCCCATGGGGTGGTAGGCTGTAGTGTGTGATTTTGAAACTCCAGCAAGTGACAGCAGTTCGGCTATAAGCTCGCTCTCAAAGTTTGCCCCCTGATCAGAGTGTATGCGATCAGGAAAACCATACACACAAAAGACGTGATCCCACAGCTTTTTAGCTACTTGTTTTGCAGTCTGATTTGTGCACGGGAAAGCATGGGCTAACTTTGTGAAGTGGTCTGTTAAAACGAGAACATCCACTGAGCGCTGCTTACTGTCTTCTGCGCTCCAAAAATCCAGACACACTAACTCCATAGGAGCGGAAGTCCTGATACTTTCAAGTGGGGCTCGGGCCGAGGGGTCTGGTGTTTTGGCTAGAATGCATCTTTGACAGCACTTAACATACTCCTTCACATCAAACTCCATCTTGGGCCAAAAAAACCGCTGTCTTGCTAAATGCAGGGTCCTTGCCTGCCCCTGGTGCCCAGCAACATCATGGATGCCATGTAGTGCTTTCTCTTTGAGACTATCAGGCAAAACATACTGGTGTCTCCTTTGTTTGCTGATGTGATCTTTAATGACTCTGTAGAGGATACCATTTTGAACCCGGAGTCTCTCCCACTGTTTAATAAACACCATAGCTTTCCCGTCTAGTTTTGCTCTCTCACGCCTAGAGGGACGCCTCTTGCGGATGACAAATGACATGATGCTTGAAATAGTGGGATCTAGCTCCTGACTGTGCTGTAGTTCCTCCAATGTAAATGCAGGAAGTGCATCCTGCCCAGGCGGCAGCAGGTTCTGAACTGACTGAATCAGCTCCACAGCTCTGGTTTCACTAGCAGCCTCCCACTGGTCATGATTGTCTAACAAAGCTTTAACAGCTACAGCATCACAGTTACACTTAGGAAAATCATGTTGAGACCTGGCAACACCACGAGCTGTCCTTTTCACCTGATGAGACTGGACCTTTAATCGGAAGGCATCCTGGATGCCATCTTGACTGACAGCTTCAGCTTCAGCGAGAAGGTGGCTGTAATGTTCAGTGATGAGCCTATGACTGACTGTTCTTGCAAAGGGATCTCTACTGAGAGCATCAGCCACTGTGTTCTTAGTGCCAGGTATGTGTTTCAAGTCGAAGGTGTAAGGGGCGAGCTTGGACACCCAGCGCTGTTCACACGCATCCAACTTTGGTTTAGTCATGATGTAGGTGAGAGGATTGTTGTCAGTCCATACTGTGAAAGGGAGCCCTCTCAGCCAGTGACTAAACTTCTCACACACACTCCATTTCAAGGCTAAGAATTCCAGCCTATGGGCTGGATATTTCTTCTGAGAGCTGCTCAAAGTCTTACTGGCGAAAGCAATGGGGCGGGCTTTCTTTTCACCAGCTGGAATTTGTGACAATACAGCCCCCAGTCCGTCCAGTGAGGCATCGATGGATAGGATGAGAGGACGAGAGAAATCTGGGTGTGAGAGGACAACACAGTTTAAAAGGCTCTCTTTCAAGTCACACAGGGCTACATCACATTCATTTGTCCAATCAGAGGGTTTGAGCTTTCTGTAAGAGCCAGCGTTGGAGTTGGCTCGGACTTTACCACGCCTCTTCTGCCCAGCAGTGAGTGCAAAAAGGGGCTTGGCCATAGAGGAGCAATTGGGGATAAAATGTTGGTAATAAAAAACCATCCCTAAAAAAGATTTTATCCTCCTGACCGATGGTGTGCAGCCGTCTTCCTCCATGAGATCCGCTTTTGACATCTTGGAGATGACCTCAATTTTTGCCGGATCCACCGCAACACCACTGCCATCTATAATGTGGCCCAAGAACTTGACTGATGACCGCATTAAGTGGCATTTTTTGGGGCTCAGTTTGAGGTTGTGAAGCCTGAGCCGCTGGAACACAGTCTCTAACCTCTCCAAAGCTGCCTCTTCTGTTGAAGCAAAAACAAGTAAATCATCAAGGTAACACAACAAACTACTGAAGTTCAGATCCCCAAATATGCTCAGCATCATCCTCATGAATGAGGCAGGACTATTGCAGAGACCCTGCGGCATCCTATTATATTCATATAGTCCCATGGGGGTCGTGAATGCAGTGTATTTTTTGTCTTCCTCTGCCATCGGGATATTATAGAAACCTGATGTCAGGTCCATTGTGCTGAAGTAGGTGTTTCCACCCAGCGCAGCCAGACAGTCTGATTGGTGTGGCAGTGGGTGGGCATCTTTGAGAGTTCTCATGTTAAGCCACCTAAAGTCAGTGCAGAGTCTCAAATTCCCATCCTTTTTCCACACTAAAACAAGTGGGGATGCATACTCACTCACTGATTTCTTTATTATCTCTTGTTCTTCCATTTCAGACAGAACCTGTCGCAGCTTCTGGTAGTGGGCTGGTGGTACTCGCCGATAAGGGAGGCGGAATGGTCTTTCGTCGGTGAGCCTAATGCGATGCACAAACCCTTTTGCCTCACCACAGTCCAGTGCATGTTTTGAAAAGATGTCATTGTACTTGATAAGCAGCTCAACTAATTTTTCTTTTCCCATCGAACCAGCGTGGCATTGATCAATGTCGATGTCAGTGAGCCCAGCTTGTTGTAGTCGCTGCTTTAGGTCCACTGGTCTGCCCTCATCATGTGTTTTCTCATGTTTGACTGTTTCAGGTTGACTGGTGCCCTGGAAAACCTCAAAATCTTCTACAGCTAAACAGGGAGACACGTCTGCCAGTTTACTGTTTCTCTTCAATGTAATAGGTTTGTCTGACATGTTGGTAACTTTCATGGGAATCCACCTATCACCCCACAAAGGTGTGATTACACGACCAATCATGATGTTACGGGGGAGGGACTTGGATGAGGTGGGCTCCACGATTACTGTGCTGCCTGGTGACATGGGAACATTATTTGGCAGTTTACCCCAGACTAGATGTTCTTGTCTTGCCAGCAGAGTGACTGACTGCTGGAGCTTGACAGTTCCTATCCTGTCCGGAAGCTCTTCACCTCTCCACCGGAAGAATTCGCCATGAGGTCCAGGAACTGCTCACACTCAGGAAGAAGACTGCCACTAGAGACAAGACGCCAATAGTCATCGGTTACTTTCAGTTGATGCATAAGAAACTTGATGACATTTGTGCCGATGATCAAATCATCACGTTGGCCAGGCACTACGAGGACAGGCACAACACAGGTCTCTCCATACAGCTTCATTTCAACTTCATACATACACTTAGGTTTTGTTAATGTTCCTCCACACCCCACTAACACAACTTCTTGAGTCAAGGGAGAAGGTTCTGAAAGCACATTTTCACTCAACATCTTCTGCTCTACTTGCTCACTTAGTGTACAGGCCATGGAACCTGAATCTATCATCCCCTGCACCTGAAATGTGTTGTTTACTGTAACTGGGGTATAAAACAGTTCATCATAAGGACCCAGTCTTTGTGTACTTTGGACTATTACTTTAGCACCAACTGGTGCTGCCGCACATGCTTTTATGTAGTGCTGCTCGTCAACACTGTTGAGGGTTTCTTTTTCTTCACCCGCACATCCCCTCGCCAGATGCAGGCCCGCTAGTTTAAAGGCTGAGGGTTTTGTGGTGGAGAGGCACTCCGAGCTTGGTCAGACTTACGGTTAGGACAGTTTCTTCTTATGTGGTTCGGCTCGAAACATGCCAGGCACAGGCGCTTCTGCCTGCAATGCGCAAGCGTGGAGTGCTCCGTGGACTTACAGACCCTGCAGGGGCTTTGCTGAAACTGTCCTGGGGAGACTGGTTTGTGAGCAGCATTACTCTTCTGTGATAGTGCATTTTCAAAAAGGCTAACTAATACTTGAAGGCATTTCTCATTACAGGGGGGATTGGATGATGCAAGACTCTCATTCTGCGCAGGCGACTCTACTGAATGACAGCTTTTCCCAAGATCATCAAGTGCAGGAGTCTGAACCTGAGCTGTCACTGGCTTAAGGCGCTTTGATTTGGTGAGAGTGTGTTCTTTCATTTCAAGTTGGTAGCGATCAATGTGCTCTTGAATTTCACTAGCTGTCCACTTATCTGGTGCTTTAAGCTTGAAAATAGCAGTGAGAGTGGGATCAGGGCAGTATTTAACAAACATCATGGTTGCCTCCTGACAAGGATCTTCCATGTGTCTGCCTAACCTTCTCAAACCTTCCTCTGCTGCATCAACGGCCTTGTTCAGGCGGAGCCAATAATCTACAGGGGTCTCTCCTGGCACTGGGACGGTGCTATAAAAATCAGCCATAGGCATGCATGAAAAAGTTACATCACTAAAATGTCGCCTGAGAATGTCATAGATGATTTTTGGATCTTCTTGAGGTCTCATGTCTGGACTGCTCCTCAGAGTTATCCTTACTGTGTCTTTAGCTTTTCCCATGAGCTTGGACATTATTTCAAAGTACTGTTCGTGTGGAGGCGTGGCTCGTTTCTTGAGATAAACTCCCATCAACTCTTCCCACTCACAGACTGTGTTCTTGTCGGAGTCATCTCCTCTGAAGACTGGAGGCTCTCTGACGTCTGACTGTAGGACTAACTTGGTACCAGTCAAGTTGAGGTAAGTAGGGTCACTGGGTATCTGGCTAACACTGCTCTGAGCTTGTGTGCCTTTAACATCCCTCCCATCACAATCAACCCTCAATTGATCTCTTATGGTCTGTCCTACTTGCTGAGCAATATGTGTTATCAAGTCATTTAACACTGGGTCTGTCGTGTCTGGAAGACCTGAAGGTGTGGCACCCTGACTGGAACTAGGTGCGACATTACCAGGTGCACGTGTGGAACAGTGAGCGGGTGAACCAACATTTGCTGCACCTCTGACTGGAGTACTGGCTAACTCACTGAGAAATCTTCCCCTCCCAACAGAAAGATTAAAAATGTCAGCTGAATTTTTGTCATCATCAACTTTCCCAGCTTTTTCCCAAAAGAATGCCATTTTAAATTTCTAAACAGCACCCAACTGTACGCAATAAAATACAGAAAAATATCAAATTTACCCTCAGAACAGGAAATACAAAATAGCTGAACAAAATCACTTTTCAATTTTTTTCTTTTTTTTCTATACCAAAAGATACATTAATGAAGATGGTTGGCGGGTAGCAACCCCATGTGACCAAGCTGGTGTTGATCCACAGCTCCAGAAGAAACGAAGAACCAGTCTGAAGCAGCGTGGATCCGGGTCACGGCACCACTGTAACCGGTCTGCGTTGTGTTGTGTTGTTGAGGAAAGAAGGACCACAGTTCTCTTTTTCGGCCAGCAGGGGACATTTATTCTGCGTACAGCAATATTATTGTTAGTACAGCACAGCACTCTTCTTCTCAGTCTCACACACCTCTCTTCTCATCAGCCATTTTTCGGACTGGATGTGTAACTCCTAATCTCATTCTCATGGTCATAATACAATCACCAAACAACCCCCCCAAGACCCACTGGCAATATTTTAGTAAGTAAATAAGAACACATATGAACATAAACACCAAAAGGGTGAATAAGAAACGTGAAATCATCACAAATGCAATAAAAGAAATACACAAAAGCAAATGGGAGCTCACCTGCGTACAGCAATATTATTGTTAGTACAGCACAGCACTCTTCTTCTCAGTCTCACACACCTCTAGAGGAGGGGAGGAATAACAACTGCATGAGAGACTAGCTTAGCTTAGACTCACGACCGTCACTCGGAGCACCGTGCAAAATACACTCACAACTGCACACATAACATTCCCATTCACTCAAGTTTAGCTCAAAAAACCATGGCATTAAAACCGCCTGGTTAAAACACAAAGAAAACATACATTTCACAGTATCAACAAATATTTTAAGCACTAGCACGTTTTACCCCTACCTCTTCTCATCAGCCATTTTTCGGACTGAGAGAAACGGCGCAACGTGCACAGGATGTTGACGGAAAGGAAAGGTTACGTTACCAAAATAAAACTAACAAAATAAAAGCCCCCAAAACCGAATATTAAAGAAAAACATGTATTAAAACTAAAAGTTGTAATATAAAGTGATTTTTGGTGAAATGAAATGAAAAGAACCCATCGGTTACACCCACATACTTTATCTGATCAGCTTCAAACTCACTGGACATGATGACGGCTCCGCCCTGAACGTCCCCATATATTAATGTCCTACGTCACTCATAGCGCCCCCCGGTGGTAACAGGAAGTGGCCAGGTTTTCCTTTAACGTGTACTGATTCCACATAGTTCCATTAACTTCATTCCACTTCTAAAACATGCAGACTAAGGTGGTGAAGCTACATCATCAACGCTGTGAAGCTACGAGTAATGGCGACCGTGTGGCGACGCGGCGACCATTCCTCGCCATGAAAATACGTTTGGCTTTTTGATGGCTTTAATGAACTCGTATCATCATGAAAATTGGTACACAGGTCCAGGGTCACGACCTCAACGTTTCCATATGCTCATAGGCGATCTCACTCATGTTGCCCCCTAGTGGAAACAGGAAGTGGCATATTTTACATCAACATTGTCCGATTTCCACGAAACTTCACATGTGTGATGAGGGGCTGACCCTGAACACACCTGCACGCATCCCATTACTGCCCCCTGGTGGATGAACCATCAACTGCTCATAACTCCCTCATGCTTTGTCCGATTCACTCCAAACTTCACATGAGTGATGAGGGGCCGCCCCTGAATGCACCCACCCACAACTGCTTAGCGCCACCTGGTGGATGAACAAAACATTGCAGCCCCAACATGCCTCAGGCCCCGCGGTCGCATGGGTGAGCGAGGGCCCGTCATCGCCGCTTGCGGCTTTAATTATTATTATTATTATTATTATTATTATTATTATTATTATTATTATATATTAAGGATCAGTATTTGTCAACTTGTTTGTGATGAATCAGAACATTGTAATTGCCACTTTTCGACAGCAGAGGGAGTCTGTATGCTGCTGACGTGCAGGGATATCGGAAGTGAAGAGAATGTGATTGTTGTTGTCATGCTCGGAATAAAACAGGCCAGCCCGGAGCTACAGCCTCCATTAAGTGTGTTACAATATCTGACTTTTCGAGAGTAAAGTCTTTCTGACTGTTTTAAATTCTGACCTTTGACCTGTGGTCTGGCTCTGACGTCCCCCACACAGAGTGGTTTTAGAGGGAGGGGCTCCCTCCTCTCTGTCCTCACACTGATCCATGCTGCTGAGCTCACATCCACATCAGCTCACACACACTTTGTAGCTTTACCTGCAGAAGAAACACACATCATTCATCTGCACAGCAGCTCATATGTCTATCATGGCCCAATTGCCCCCTAAAGACTGAAGCCCTGAATCCTCACTGAATTAAGTGACGTCAGCTGCAAGTGACAGAGTGTAAGAGTCTGTGAGGGTCCAGATGCTGTAAACATGAATGGAACTTATCCACTCTAACGACATGTTACCTTGACAACAAAATGTTTTTGACTCCGGTCTTGGACCGATAATTTACCGTACTTTCAACATGCACAAGGGGAATGGGCTCATTTCATTTCACCTTTATTTATTCAGGGGGGGCAATTGAGAGCAAGCTCTCATTTCCAATGGCAGCCTGATTACAGCACAAATACAATTCAAACACATTACAACACATATCCATATTAAAAAGTTTGTCTACAGCTTAGAATTTGAATGAAGTCTCTAGCAGAAAGTATGCTGAAGCTTTAGAGGCTGAAAGAAGTAAGAAGATTTGAAGAGTTTGAAGACTGTTCCAATCCAATTCCTATGGGGGGAAAAAATCAGAAATAGTTTAATATTGCAAAAAGTATGAATAGTTGAAAAGAGAAAAGTCATAGCACCTATGTCGCAGAAAAGCTGAACGTTTTGATATATTAATTGTTGAAATAGCACAAAGTCTGAAGGACTAGTTAATGGACAAAAAAGTGGTGGTTGTAAGAATAATAAGTTTAAACAAAATGGCTGAACTGAACAACAAGTGAGTGTCTCTCCTCCATACATGTTATGCTTTATGGTATTTAAAAATCAGCTGTCAGAGAGAGAGAGAAGCCTCATTTGGTGATAAGAAGAACAAGTTCTCTAGTGTAGGACATGAGGAGAACAAACATGCAGGTTTTCTTCACCCCCTCCTCCTCCCTCCTCCTCCTCCTCCCTCACCAGGCTGAATGAACGTGCGATTGGGAAAAGGGAAAAAAAAATTCTCTAGTCGAAGCGGCACCTCTACAACCACAACACGGCAACAACAGCAACAACAACTTCCTCCTACAAATGCACGATAGTCGGTGTGACGTGCAGACCACAGTGGGACGACTCCTCAATCCATGAAGTTTCATTTCTCAGACCGGATCATGTAAATCCAGCTGCGGAAATATCTGGGGGACAGGAGAGTCGCAGTAACCGTAGTAACTTACACACATGCGCGTCTGGAGAGAAGCAGCCTCTCTGTTTTCCAAAACTACAGAGTGGCCCGCGTTAATTGCTCGTTAAAAAAAAAATAGTGCTGTTAAAATAATTTTGCGTTAACGCGTTAATAACGCTGAGAGGACAGCTGAAGAAAGACACAGAGACGTGGAGAGAAAGTGTTCTACCGAGAAATTCAGTGACTGTAAGCAGCCACACTGCTACATTACAATTTACTATTGCATTTTCCGATTCGGAGGATGAATCTTTCCGAGTTCTGAGTGCAATCGAACGCAGCAGGCGCCGGGCCGGCTTGTGTCATAACAAAGACAAATTCTGCATTTGCCCCTCGGACACTACACTGTTGGCTAATTTCTTTGTAAATGTAGTTATGGCTCCCCCCTACCTATCTTTTGCATATTTCAGCTTATTTTATGCTATTACTGCTGTATTTGTGTTAATGCTCCTTTAAAAACCCTGTGAGCCCCTCAGTCCGCCCCACTGAGTCCACATCAGTTCTGTAGTGTAAATCTAATGACAGACCACTCACCACAGACAAAGTCACAGCTCAGGCCGTGCTTAGTGGCTCAGACAGCAGGAGAGCAGCGGCTCATCTCCACCTCCTCCACAGGCTGATTCAGGTAAAGCTGCCTCCAGTCATCAGGAAGTGGAGCTGCACACAAAGAACCACTCTGTGTTCAACTACTGACCATCCACTAACTCTGCTTCTGCTCTCATTCCAGCGCTTCTACCCACAACATCCACACAACACGGTAGACACGGTTCTGTCGGTCCAGACTTTACAGTTACAGCTCTGAACTCAGGTAACGACAGGTGTTAACAAGGAAAACATTCAGACTGTTCACCTTACCTTCACACGAGGAAATAAACTGCGACACAACCGCTGGGTCAAAGTAAACTATGAAAGTTGCCTCACCTGTTGGACATCGAGGGCGTGGTCTTACCTGGACAAACCTGCTCTACTGCTCTTTGCTCCATTTCGTTCTCCCTCAGTTGATAATCTAAACAAATGTAACCCTGCTCTATGAGCATGTTGCAGGTTAAAGGTTCATTCTTCATAAAACTTTTTTTTTTTTAAAGACAGAACAGTGAGACCATTAATTCACAGATTTACAAAAAAAAAACCTGTCCCCAGTAACACAAGGGCAGGTGGAACCAAAGTCCAGTAAAGGAACAAAAGTGATAACCCAACGTTTCAAACAATGCACCACAAAATATCCATACAAATAACATTGCACAAAAAGTAAGGAAATTTGTGTTTGGTAGATTATATCTTTGTTGTAACAATGCTTCTTGGAAATAAATAACATAGGATAGGATCGGAAAGCCTGTTTATTACCCTTTTAAATGGTGCCACACTTGTAAGGAACATGCGCTTGTGGGGTGAGCAGCAGAAGTCAGTATCTGGGTTGTGCCAAATCTTCTCTACCAAGTCAAACATCTTATTCTGCTGTTGACTATTGTTTGGTGTTTGGTCGATTGGATTATTGAAATGTAAAGAAACAAGACATATTGGCAATTTTACAATTTATCCATTTAACAAACAGGAGCTTCAGTAGCGTGTGGAAGAACCATACACAGCCACCACAGCCTGGCACTTCCTCCTCATGCTGGTCACCAGCCTGGTCACACTGCTGTGGGGTGGCATCCCATTCTTCAACCAGCATTTGTCACAAGTCAGTCAACGTGGCTGTGTTGGTCACTCTGGCATGAACAGCACGCCCAAGCTGATCCTACAAGTGTTCAAAAATGTTTGACTTGGCAGAGAAGATTTGGCACATTTTTCATGGGCACAACCCAGATACTTACATTAACCCAGAGTGTTTGCTGTGTGTAATAACAGACATGAATGGTGAGGACACAGAGACAGTTTCCAGCTGCTCCTCTTCTCATTCATTCTAATGAGTCAGTGAACTAATGACTAATGACAGACCACTCACCACAGACAAAGTCCCAGCTGTTCTCCAGCGGCTGTCAGACAGCAGGAGAGCAGCGGCTCATCGCCACCTCCTCCACAGGCTGATTCAGGCGGTAAAGCTGCCTCCAGCTGCACACAACGAACCACTCTGTGTTCAACTACTGACCATCCACTGACTCTGCTTCTGCTCTCATTCCAGCGCTTCTACCCACAACATCCACACAACATGGCGGACACGATTCTGTCGGTCCAGACTTTACAGTTACAGCTCTGACTCAGCTACAGTAACATTATAATAACAACAACACAACGACAAGTTGAAGGGCAGAGAACTCAGGGAAACAACAGGTGTTAACGAGGAAAACATTCAAACTGTTCACCTTACCTTCACACAAGGAAATAAACTGCGACACAACCGCTGGGTCAAAGTTAAACTTTGAAACTGAACTGTGACTCACCTGTTGGACGTGATGCTCTTATCTACCTGGAATAATTAACCTGCTCCGCTGGACTTTTCTTCATGAAATAGTGAATAGTGAAGTTACATAAGTGAGGTAAGTTACAGTAACAACAATCAACATGTTGAACTGAACCATTTACTATGACAATAGTGTGTAATACAAAAATAGTGCTGTTAAAATAATTTTGCGTTAACGCGTTAATAACGCTGAGAGGACAGCTGAAGAAAGGCAAGGCAAGGCAAGGCAATTTTATTAGTATAGCCCGTTTTTACCACCAGTTTGTCTCAAAGGGCTTTACATGGCATCGTAACAACATCCTCTGTCCTTAGACCCTCACATCCACTGAGGAAAAACTCCATGGAAAACCCTTTTAACAGGGAAAAGTCGGAGAAACCTCAGGGTGAGCAACAGAGGAGGGATCCCTCACCCAGGACGGACAGACGTGCAATAGATGTTGTTACAGACAAGAAAACAGTTTACAGTTTGTCACAGAATGAGCAGTGAGCAGCATGAGCAGCGTGCAGCCAGCAGCAACACCCAAACAAGCCTCTGCTACCAGAGGGGCGGAAGTGATGGACGTCAGGAAACGACGTGGCCTGGCCTCCGGCAAGCAAGAGGAAGACAGTTATATCTCACACAGGCTTCGCCCTCTACTGGACTCTATGGGTATATCTCTCCTCCAATCGCGTACGCGCGATGGCCCACTGAAATTTGCAGGTACGTAGCCGGCCAGTATGGCGTGCCTACCTTTCCCGCCCTTAGCGGGCTATATAAGCAGATGCACCGCCAGCTGCCCTCATTCCTTTTTACTTCAGCGTCGGCGAGTGCCCACTGTCACACTAGCTCCTAGGATGGAGTCGCCGCTTCAGGAACAACGCCTCTGCCGGCCTGCCCTAACGGCATCATCGCCCCGGCAGACCTACATCTTCTTTGCTTCGGGCGTCTCGGGAGGAAGCGCGCCACCGCCGGGCTGGAGCAGCGACGGCAGGAGGAGGACGCCGCTCCAGCGTACACCACCTCCACGCCGCCTGATGAAGCTTCGCCGCCCAGACCCGCCTCAGCCTCTGCTGCAGACTCGCCGCCGCTACGAGACGAGGAGGATGAACTCTCCCTCTCCGACGGCTCGACGGTGTTTGGCGCCGCTTCTATCAAGCTCAACTTCCCGTAAGTCATGACGACTGCAGCGGAGTGTGTCGGGCTTCCCCTGCCCCCCCCCCCCCCCCCCCCCTCCCACTGCCCCCGAAGCCGGTGAGCCGCCTCCGCGTGTGCAGGGCGAGACGGAGACTGTGTTCCCCGGTGTGCCCCCGCTCGAAGACGCTCTGGCTGTGCTCATTATCCCGCACTCAGCCGGCTGGTCAGGACACAGAAAGCCACTACCACCGCTGCTGCAGGATAAGGACACGCTGGAATATTTTGCATTAATAAATATTGAATTCATAATTTATAACACATGAATACTCATTAGTATGTAGTTAGTAAACATAGTTATAAATGTTTTACTCATCATTGGTAAGCACAGTAGTTATGGATCAGTAAACACTGAATTCATCATTTATAAAGCATGTTTCTGACGTTAATACTCATTAGTATGTGGTTTACAATCACAGTTGTAAATGTTTTACTCTTCATTAATAAGCTCATCTATATAAATGATGGATTCAGCATTCCCAAGCTGCTCTTACACGTCCAGTATGAATGGTTAGTGAGTGTTAGTAAATGTTTTATAAAAACTCACAAATTTAATTTCCAATGGATGACTTATAAACAGTTATTAATGCAGGAATTCATGAATTCAGGCAGTTACAAAGCACTTACTACTCGTTAATTAAGTATTTTGTGTGAGCTCATCTAAAGTGGGCACTATCTATGCCTTATAGAGCATTTACAAATGAGATATTAAGGCTGGCAATGCCTCAAGAATCATAAAAGTCTTGGTTATCTTAACAGACAAGGAGAGACACAACACAAAGGGATAGTTCATATTGCATTGTATTTATTGCAACTTCCCAACATATTGTAACTGTACAACTGTTCTGTTGATGTAAAACAAGGGTAAGCATGGCTGAATAAAAACTTGCCAACACCAACAGTGGATCACAGAAGTTTAAGTTCAGCAAATAATTCTTTGAAAAAAATCTTTCTGTAGCCTTTTTTATTTTTTTTTCTGTATCAAAAAATTAAGTCAGTTCCTTATATTTGCTGGGGGCAGCTCTCTGCGGTTGGAGCAGTGTTCCGGTCCATCCCAACACGCTTGAAAGCAGCAGACCAAACGGCCAGAGAATTTTCTTGTACCGGGAAACGGCCTGATCCAGATTTTGGACTGCAATTTAGAGAACAAAAAAGGAAAATTAGCAACAGTCTAAAAATAAAGAAAAGAGGGGGGGAAAAGTATATTTAACTTAACACACACACACACACACACACACACACACACACACACAGGGCTGTGAAACTTCTTTAACAGGAAGTGGGGGTCAATGTTTCTCTCAGCTTATGCCCCACACATCTGGAATCATCTACAACTAACTCTTAAATTAAACTCATTTGTCCCATTCAATCACTTCAAATTATTAATTAATAATTCCCTGTCTTCCGTTTGTCATTGTTTCCTCTTATGTCTTCTGTTCTGTCCTTTACTGTATTTTATTGTGTATATCTGTTCTGTATTTTGTTTGTTTTGCTTTGTACTCTCGTCTGCACTGTAAATGAGGCTTGCCTCAGTGTACTAACGAGTTTAAATAAAGGTAACTAAACTAATGTTGTCCAGTCAGAATAAAACCAGGAGACATTATTGACTGAAGGTAACGCTACCTGGAGGAGCCCCTGCTGCTGGGCCTGGGAGACCCCTTCCACAGAGCAGGACACAGTGCTCTCCAGTGGACGAGCTCCTCACGTCCCCTCGGTCTGAGGAACCAAACATGACGTCCTCGCCCGCTGCAGCGACTCATGACGGGAGCTTTGCATCATACGTGTAGAAACCAACACGGATCAACACAGTTGGACCAATGAGACCAACATGAGAGCAGCAGAGTCACACACACTTTGGGCTACATGCTAACATGCTAACATGAGCCATGTGTAGCTCTGTGCAGGGTTTTATAATCCAGGTTGACTGTGGACTCAGAGGCAACGTGTCACTCACTTGAATCCCTCTAATGGCGCTTTTCCACTGGCGCGGCGCGGCGCGGCACAGCATGGCACACTTTTTTTTGCTTTAGCGCTAGTACCTGGTACCAGGTACCATTTTAGTTCCTCCTCGGCCCTGGTTCCAAGTGTTAGAAAATCCAGCAGCCAGTTACACAGGGGGTATTCGCTATATGCATGGAACGTCGGTGACAACTTCCGGGTTCTGGATAAGCCAGCTCGCTAACTTCCGTTGAAACGTCATTTTGCCGGCAGTACGTCACTTGTACTGTACCGGTACTGAAACTGAAACGTCACTTGTCATTCTGCCATCTTGTTTACATAATAAAGAAAGATTAAAAAGACTTGTCATTTTGCCGTCATCTTCCTCATCATCTTCATCTTGTGAGGTAGCTATATAGTTTTAATTGTGTAGCTATTGCTCGGCGTATCAGAACAAAATGTATTAAAAAGGATGAAAAGGTCGTTTAAATTTCAGCGTCGTGAGGGGACGACAGCCGAGCACTGTTGCGTCCCGCAGTGTACGATCTCGGCCAAATTCAACTCGGCCGTTAGTTTTCATCCTTTCCCCTCCGACGATCAACAAAGAAAAAAATGGATAATAAACATAAGACGAGACAACCTGACCATAACTCATCACACCTGTGTGTGTAGTCGACACTTTGTGTCAGACGAGGTCACTGAAATCTCTGGTGTATGCAGGTGGCAAGTTAACAAAGCTATGTGAGGAAAACCCTCTTACTCTAAGACCACTAACTCTGTCACTCTGAACAATGGAATCTTTTCCCATCATAGTGGTAAGCTTTAACTTGACTGGCTCTAAACCTGCACCCATTTTCTCACACACCTCTTTGTCTACAAAAGTAGTGCTACTCTGCGTATCTAACAAAGCATATACCAATGTCTCTGTTTCAGGGGTGGTGATTGATGAGAACCACACAGGCACTATCATGGATGTGCTCCCACCATCATCTTTGTCTATAGAGCAACAGAGTGAAGATGACTTTTCTTCTGTCTGCACAACAGCATGGGGAGACGTGTCTGGAGCAGTGCTGCGGTGCTCATGCAACGCTGTTGGATGGTGTTTTTTACATATACTACATGTTGCTTTGTTTCTGCAGTCCTTTGAGTTGTGTCCTTTCCTAAGACAGCCAAAACACAGATTTTTGTCCAGTATGAATCTGGTGACTTAAAGCAGAAGTAACTGATCCGGTCGTTTTCGCTAATGCTGCGTTCCAGGCAGGCTTTTGAAATCGTAAATTACAGCTTCAAGTCACAACTTACGACTTTGTAGCGTTCCAGGCAACCCACTCGTGTTTCTCCGACCTGTTTTACCGGTGAAAGTCACTATAACGGCCACTCGTAACTTCCGACCGGTGAACTCGTACCAGATCAAACTGATACAACTTCACAGCTCGGAGTTACGAGTTGCCTTGAACGCACCATAACAGTCCTCATCGCTACGTCGCCACATTCACGGCGTCCCTTGGCTGCACACACAGCCCTGCATGCCGTTCTCTCTCCTCATTGGATAAAAACTGTAGGATACGAGAAATGTTTTCTCCTGGGCTCAGAGCAGAGCAGAGGGACTGACAGACCCGTGTTTCAGACCAAACACTCTATGTAAGTGATTGCTGTTGGAAGATATAACTATTTAAGACTTATATTAACACAAATATATCACTTACTTCTGCTTTAATAGCGAATGCCTGACATTTGTAAATGGAGTGACTTTCACTACAGTACATACATTTAACTGGACTTGTAGAATTGAATGGCATGTTCACTCTTTTTGATTCATTTGTGTCTCTTGTGCTGTTGTCCACAGCACCTTGTGTTTTCATCACTGTGTTGTATTTTTCTGATTCTTTTGTATTTGTGATGAACACATTGGCTTTTGGCCGCTTCATGTCTCTGGAAGGCCTTTCGTCATTTGATTTCAAGGCATAGAGGGATGTTACAGGGTTGCATGCCACATCTGCCTCATGAGCCAAAAACTTGGCAAACTCTTTGAAACTGGGATATTCATGTGTTTCTTGCAACTGCTTTGTTACATGTCGATTCCAGCGAGATGTCACCCAATCAGGGAGTTTTTGTAGCATCCTCTGATTTTCTTCACAATCATTTAATACTTGAAGACCTTTGACGTGTGGCATGGCATTGCTGCAAGCAATCAGAAAATCACTGTATTGTCTGAGTTTAACAGAGTCTCTTGAACTAATCTTTGGCCAGTTATTTATATATTCCGACCTCCCACTTCTCCGACTTAAGTAGCCCTAACCCTTAACCTTACCCTAAACCTAACCTCAACACTGTAGAATGGGTAGTCGGAGAAATGAGCCGTCGGACTTGTGGGCAGTCGGACTGACGTATGCTCCCCGTTTTGATGTAATTGTTCCTTTTTTATCTCTTTGTTTCTGTTAGACACAGGAGGACAGTGGCTCACCTCACCTGCTCCGGGGGCCTCACCTGAGCCTGCTTCAGAATAAGCTTTCATCTTAGCAGCAATCACTTGAAGATCCCGCTGATTTTCCAGTCTTTTAAGTTCTTGCCTTTGTGCAGCAATTACCTCCTCCATTTCAATTTCTGCCCTTTTGGCAGCGAGTTGTGCAACACAGTCTGCTCTTTTTACTGTGATACTTTGCTGCTCTGATGGACATCTTGACTGGTGGCTGCAAACAGATTTGGGGACTGAGGCACTAAATATTGACCGTGCACTCTCTCTGTCAAGCCTCATGTGCAATCTTGCATTTTCTGCCTTAGCATCAAAGTCATCTTGCCCCACTTCACTCAAGCGCACCTTCAGCAACACCATCACATCTGCAGTTACTGCTGTGCATGAATCCATTTTACATCTGATATCAGTGGAAGGTGCAGACTGTGCTCGGATATTCTCATATGCATCTTTCACCTGAGCCTCTAGCCCTTCAACAGCGTCCATCATGCAACACAAGTCTTTGTCACACTCACTTTTGAGTGAGGAACGTGTAGCTCTAATTTGCTCCTTCCATTTGTCATAAAACTTAACAAACCTACTCTCCTTTTGAGAGGTCTCTTGTTGTTATAGCTCCAGCATTTTGGGAGTTAACTTTCTCTCCCGTGAGGATTTACGGGGTTCAAATTTGGAGGTAGGCTCTGTTACTGATACCTTTTGAATTTGTATTTTAGCATTGATATCATCAATAAGTGTCTCTAGTTTCTCTATTTCAGCCTCATCAATCTGAAATTTTAACCGTTCATTTAATCTTACTAACTCTGCTTTAAGGGACTCAACATGTTCACTAGGACCCTCACATTGTGATTTTTCACTGTGAATTGACATTGCAATGAAATAGAAATGTTGCTGTATTTATGACTAAATTATTGCTAAGCATATGTATGTAGCAGAACTGATAAGTAGCAATAGTTACTCTTATAAACCTCTTATGCACTCATTTGGTAATGCATTTGAACTCTTACAGTAAGTCAAAACCCACAGGACATTCAAAATAATATTTGCAGGAATATTTAGCATTTCACTCAAAACCTCTGTTGCTTACTAGTTCAACCTTTAAAATGTTCATACAGCTGAAGGTTGGTACTCTCAAATCAAAAGATATATTGCAGAACTGCTCTTGTCTGCCTGAAGGCGGGCACCATGCCAGCTGAAGCCAGGTAAGGATATATGAAGAGCTGTAGCACTCGGTAAACGCTGCCCTCTGTTGGTGAAGTTGCGGTACTTCGCCGTCGACAATGCCGCGGTGCTGGAGTGACTGACGCTGCCATCCTCTCTCCCCCTCTCTCTCCAGCAAGCCGTGATGAAGTCGTGATACTCTCTCTAGTCGGCTCCCGGACGTTC
>NC_140919.1:43914338-43929945 GCF_045865225.1 Trachurus japonicus | reverse complement strand
CAGGCACGTGCACACATAGGGCCCAAAAGGCGCTTGAGCCCCTGCCCTTTTTGCCTCGTATTAAAAAGTGCCCTTTTTTTTATGTTTTTTTTTTTTTCAATAAATGCATTCCTGTTGTGCATGAGGATGTAAACAACCGCGCTGTAAAAATGCCACGGTGATCTACTGTACGCATTTCCTTGTAATAGCACACGGTAGTTGGTGTGGGTGTTGTCCGCTGCTGCTCCGCTCCGTCTCTCACTGAGGGGCGGGGGGGCTGCCCCGGGGTGCGCGCTCCCTCACATGCACGTCCAGAGAGAGAGAGAGAGAGAGAGAGAGAGAAGTAGAAGCTGCTGCCTCATCGATAACTCTGTGTGTGCCCACTGCCGCACATAGATGAGACGTGACAGTGGAGCGACTTGTGTCGAATCTTGTGAGTTATAAATCCACCAACATAACTTACTTGTCGGTTCTGACAAGTCGCCGTCCACTTATTCAACGAGCTTAATATGAGTCATATTTCAGAAAAGCGCCCATTTGTGTTTGTTTAGCTCACTGCTTGTTAAGAGTTAAGCCCCACCCCGTCCTCTGTCTAAAAATCACCTGAATGTAGTGAACAACAACAGCAACAGGAGGAATCACTCACTCAGCTTGATTTCACTGACTATTTGAATTTGTTTCCAGATATTGAGTTAGGCTACTGGTAATTGTGACTTTGCTGTTGTAAATATTGCTGCTGTTCTGAAATATGCACAGTAGCAGTCACAGTAGTCATTTCTTGGTTTTGTGTGTGTAGCCTGTAGGCTTATACTTCTGCACTTGCACTTTTTTTTTCTGCAAGCCATGTTAATGTGCACCCAATACCATATTAGCCTTAGCCTACCAGTTCAGAAGTCATGACTGAAATTGGTCCAGCGTGTTGACTGCAGTCCTGAAGGCGTGCAGGCTTTCTCTACCGACTAAATAGTAACTGTAATTTATTTTAATTTATTTATTTTGATATTAAAGCAGAAGTAAGTGATATATTTGTGTTAATATAAGTCTTAAATAGTTATATCTTCCAACAGCAATCACTTAAATAGAGTGTTTGGTCTGAAACACGGGTCTGTCAGTCACTCTGCTCTGCTCTGAGCCGAGGAGAAAACATTTATCGTATCCTAGTTTTTATCCAATGAGGAGAGAGAACGGCATGCAGGGCTGTGTGTGCAGCCAAGGGACGCCGTGAATGTGGTGACGTAGGGACGAGGACTGTTATGGTGCGTTCAAGGAAACTCGTAACTCGTGTTTTTCCGACCTGTGAAGTCATACCAGTTCGATCTGGTACGAGTTCACGGGTCGGAAGTTACGAGTGGCCGTTATAGTGACTTTCACAGGTAAAACAGGTCGGAAAAACACGAGTGGGTTGCCTGAAACGCTACAAAGTCGTAAGTTGTGACTTGAAGCTGTAATTTACGGTTTCAAAAGCCTACCTGGAACGCAGCATTAGCCAAAACGACCGGATCGCTTACTTCTGCTTTAAGGCCCGAAGAAATTGTACATACTGCCCTTTTCTGATGTTGAGCCCCTGCCCCTCTATAGTTATGTGCACGTCCCTGCTGCCATCAATAAACCTCTCTGAGTAAGCCTGAGCCCTCCAGTTCAATTATTGTGTCCACGTGGTCCATATGATGATAGTACAATCTGGCCAAAGACACCAGTAAAAAAAAAAAACTGTTGCTGAACTGTGTGCCTGTAACATAAAACGTAATGGTACTTCACTTTAAAGCAACATTGCGGAGTTTCAGCTCAGTGCTTCCACCAAAACGAAACTTATCAGCCAGCGCATCCAGCGTTTATTCCCATTAATAAACTACAGTATTTCCCACATGTGGCTGACTGACTGTGGCGGGTGGTCGGGGGAGGGGGTGGGGGGGATGCGGCGGCGGCGGGGACGACGACCGGAGGGGAACCGTAAGTTTCGCTTTTACCCACCACGTCTCTCCCTCGACGCAGAGGGGAGGGGGGGGGGAGGGGGGGCGGTGTTTCGTACCCGTGCAGGGAAGTTACATGGTGCAGTTTCAGCCGACGCGACCCCGCTCAGGCTGCAGCGGCAGTACCATTCATCCTATTAACCATTTTTCTACCATTGCAATGAGTCTGGAAACATTATTTTAAGGCCGAAAAACTCTGCAATGTTACTTTAAGACTATCTTTATTAAGAATTTGTAAATGTCTCTAAATTGGTCATTAATACTGTTGAAAATACGCTATTTAGTAACGCATAAATGAACACATGACTTACACAAATTATAACACTGTTTTCTTACGTTCACGCATGTTTTTTACTTGACAAGATCACCACTCTTACAAGATATTGTCAATTTATATGATTCTATGAGACCTCAGGTTAATTGTTAATAACTTTATAAACATCTGATGAATGCAGGCAAAATGCTGATGATAGAGAAAACAAAAAATCTCAGAAACCACTGAGACATGAGGCTCAACAGTACAGATGCATGTGAGATCATTATTTGGCAAGGAACATCATTGTTGTCCTTTTTATCTAACATGTTATAACATCTTCACAAAGTGTTAAACTAATTAATAAAGTAGTTATAAATCATTTATAAATCCTTCATAAAGAGAGTCTTATTATAAAGTGGCACCAACTTAACAAACAAATGATAAAATAACTATACAAAGCACAACAAATAATGAACAATAATGAAGACACTCAAAATATTAAATGTAAATCTCATAAGACTTGTGTTTTATGCTAAAACAATAAACCCATGTGTTTGCATAAGCTATGAACAATAAAAGGTGAGTAAAAGCAGAGATAGCTACACTAGTGGTTCCAGAAAGTTTTGTCAACTAGTTCTTTGGTTTTGTTGACTCAGCTTTTCACAGACCTGGGAGAAGAGGGAAACAAAGACACAGGTTTATCCAAGATACGCTGAATTATAACTCATAAATCAGCACAATATTCAAATAATAGCATGATTATTACCAAACGATGTTCCTGGTTTATTGACTTGAGCATAAAGATTTTCATCAGTTGCTGCAGGAGATGATTTTTCTAGAAATGGAGAGGTGATTAGATCGAGGCAAAGTTTAGAAGTGACACTGTGAGTTCAGGGAAGACAAAAGGTTAATCAAGATGTAATGTACGCGTTATAACTCATAAATCAGCACAATATTCAAATAATAACACAATTATTACCAAAAGATGTTCCTGGTTTATTGACTTGAGCATAAAGATTTTCATCAGTTGCTGCAGGAGTCGATTTTCCTATAATTGGAGAGGTGATTAGGTCAAGGCAAAGTTTAGGTACAGAAGTGACACTGAGTTCAGGAAAGACAAAAGGTTAATCAAGAAGTAAACTGAGGAGTTTACTTCCTGCTTTGCTTGAGTGCAGACGCTTCACTCCTTTGCTCTCCGCTTCACTCTCTCTTTTTTTTTCCCATTGCAATCTTTTCCTTTTGAAATTTATTTATATTTTTTCCTGGATACCTACATATCACTGGAAGCCTAATTTATGATAGTTACTGGAGGCTACGACTGTTTTTTAAACTGTTTTACCCTGAGAGTGTGGCTTATCAGCAGCACAACCCGGCACTGTCGTGACCGGGATTGAGGAGCTCAGCTAACAGAAGCTAATTAGCAGCAAGATGCCTCCTTTTTCCACGGAGGACTACCACAAACTGCTCCAGAAGATAGCAGTACTGGAAACAAAAATGCATCGGCTCGAAGTGAACGTGGAGGTAAATGGACAATATGGAAATGATACTACTCTGCCGATATTCCAAAACAGTGAAAGGGAGCAGGCTAACACAAGGCTAACGGGCACAACCAAGGCACGGCCGGAGCCAGGTGTAAATGGGAGTAAATCAAACAGTCCTCCCTGGAACTCTCTTGGTGCTAAGCCAAAGCACCACAAAATACCTCCCTCAAACATGGGAAGACGATTATCAGGCAGAACCCAGCACTCGGAGATGGATTACGACACCGAGTGGCCTGCACTGCCATCACACAGGACTGTCTCCTCAACCCCAAAACCACGGAGAAAACAACCACGGACCAAGGCTACGAGCAAACTGCCCCAAGACACAGGGATTCTACTTGAGAACAGATATGCTCCACTTTCACAGGACCCAGACTCCCCAAAGAAGGCTCATCTCCCAGGACCAGAGAAAGGTATGAGGCTAAATCTGATGCTAAAGGGCTACAGAGAGAGCTAACCACTGGGCCTCAAACTCTGATAGTGGGTGACGGAGCTGTGTATGACATAAAACGCTTTTGCAGCAAGAACAACACCAAGGTACTGTGTTTTCCCAATGACATGGTGTCTGATGTTTCAAAAAAGATCTTGAAGATTGTTGCTGAGCATCCAACATTGAAATCGCTCATCATACACACAGGAGCCCTTGATGTTGTGAAGCAACAATCAGAGCTATTAAAACGAGACTTCATGGAACTGATAAACAAAGTTCAGTGTTTGAATACTGAGGTGTTTTTCAGTGGACCTCTGCCAACAGTTCGGCGAGGAGATGAGAGATTCAGCAGGCTGATGATGCTGAACAGATGGCTTAAAGATACATGTTCTGCTCAATCACTGAACTTTATTGACAATTTCAACATCTTTTGGGAACGCAGGCACCTCTTTAAGGCAGATGGATTTAGCCTTAACAAGTCAGGAGTACAGCTGCTAAGTGCCAACATCTTTTACTTTTTGCGTCAGGCACCAGCAGTCCCTGTCAAGGACAAGAGACAAAACAATCCAAAACAGCAGATAAGACGGCACTCTGGTGAGGGCGCTGAGATAAGGATTGACAACGGAGGTCAGCAGACTCAGAAAGAACCTGCAACGTCATCATCTGCACCCCAGCAACTGGATTATCCACCAGCCCCAACAACGTCATCACCTGCACCCCAACAAGTGGATCATCCACCAGCCCCAACAACGTCATCATCTTCACCCCAACAAGTGGATCATCCACCAGCCCCAACAACGTCATCACCTGCACCCCAACAAGTGGATCATCCACCAGCCCCAACAACGTCATCATCTGCACCCCAACAAGTGGATCATCCACCAGCCCCATCAACACAACACAAGGAGTCTCCCTTAGCCCCAAAAGCCCCAAAGGGGGAGTCTCCCCCGGCCCCAACAGGAGACTCCCAACATTCAACCCCCCGAACCCCATCCAGCCCCCAACTCTCTTCATCTAGTCCTGACTCCCCATTTCTGGATTTCCCTGACAGGATGAAGAGCTTTCTCACTAGTGGAATCCAACTAACACCACGCCAGGGTCTCATATTTTCCCCACATCGTCCACCCCCTCGCATTCCACCACGTCAGAAACAACCCTCGACCAAAAGTCACCGAGCCCCCCCACTTCCTCTGAATCATCATATCATTGAATCTGAATGATATGTGCCGGGTCCAGGCTGCAATACTGATATCAAGAATGTTCTTTCCCAGGAAAGTCAGGCCCTATGAGTTCAGGCAGCTTTCTCAATCCCTGTGGTGACGGGTAACAGAAAAGTGATCAAACTGGTGAGAAATAAAAAGGGTTCAATTAAATCTACCAATCTAGTGAGTATAGCTTGTCAACCTCGAAACTCACCAGTGTCTCCTGTTATCTCCACAAGGTTAGCTCTACTTAATATCAGATCACTAGCCAACAAATCCTTGTTAGTAAATGACATCATTATGACCTATAATCTAGACTTCTTACTTCTTAGTGAAACATGGCTGACTGAATGTAGCTGTGCTACCATTCTCAATGAGGCTGCACCAACAAATTTCAGTTTTATGAATAAGTGTCGAAGTGGTAAGAAAGGCGGGGGAGTTGCTGCCATTTTTAAATCTGTATTTCAGTGCAAGGAAACTATATTTGGTGATTTTAGCTCTTTTGAATATCTATGTTTTTAGTAAAGGGTGATCCAAAAGTTCTCTTCCTAATTATTTACAGACCACCAAGATACCCAGGAAAATTCTTTGATGAGTTTGCCGAACTGCTGTCAGTTATCTGCACTGACTACAACTTTTTTATCATAACAGGGGATTTTAACATTCACATAGACAATAACATGGACACAAATGCCAAAGAACTATGCTCTCTTCTTGACACTTTTGGCCTCTCCCAACATGTGAAAGGGCCCACACACACCCGAGGCCACACTCTGGATCTGGTTATCTGTAGAGGTGTTGACATTACATCTGTTGATATCAAGGACTTGGCTCTTTCTGATCATTTCTGTGTGTTCTTTGACTTACAGATAACTCCGGACATGCAGTTACCCTCTGTATCTGTTAGGAAAAGGTTCATAAATGAGAATACCAGTGTTAAGTTTATGGAGGCTATAGTCATGTCACCAACTGTGAGTGCAGAGACAGTTGATGAACTCCTGGATAATTTCAACTGCAAAATCTCAAATGTCATTGATACCATTGCACCTATTAAAACTAAGATGACCTTGGCCAGACAGAGAACACCATGGAGGAACATTTTGATGGTAAAGGCTCTGAAAACAGAATGCAGGAAAGCTGAGCGTAAATGGAGAAAAACTAAACTTCAAATCCACCATGACCTCTACAAACAAAGTCTTTGTAATTTTAACCATGGGCTATTCAAGGCTAGACAGCAACACTTTACTGAAATGATTAATAAGAATATCAACAACACTCGTGCTCTGTTTGCTATGGTTAATAAGCTTACAACCCCCCCAAAAGAGATAGTTTCAGAACTCTTTTCCACAGAAAAATGCAATGAATTTGCTTACTTCTTCAATGAAAAAATCAAATCCATAAGGCTAAATATCAACACAAATCAGCAAAATAATACAACGATGCAATCCCTAAAATCACCTAGGAATAAATCAACTGTAATGTCAGAGTTTAATACAGTTGACCAAAAAACCTTAGAAGAAACAGTTCAGCATCTTAAAACATCGACATGTTGTCTTGACACAATACCATCTGACTTTTTTAAAACTATTATAAGCTCTGTCCAAACAGATCTGCAGCAAATAATAAATTGCTCACTTCAATCAGGCACGTTTCCTAAACCCCTGAAAGTAGCTGCCATCAAGCCGCTCTTAAAAAAGAGAACATTGGATACTACCATTTTAACCAATTACAGACCCATCTAAAATCTTCCCTTTATAGCCAAGATCGTTGAGAAAGTGGTTTTTAATCAACTCAGCAACTTCGTAAACTCCAGTGGACTCTTTGACAAATTTCAATCAGGCTTCCGACCTCACCACAGTACAGAAACAGCTCTTATTAGAGTGTTAAATGACATAAGGTTGAACACTGACTCAGGCAAGGTGTCAGTTCTGGTCATGTTGGATCTCAGTGCTGCGTTTGACACTGTGGATCACAGTATACTGCTGGACAGGTTGGAAACCTGGGCAGGACTCAGCGGGACAGTCCTAAAATGGTTCAGGTCCTACTTAGAGGAACGGAGTTATTTTGTGACCATTGGTAGTTATCAATCCGATCGAGTGGCTATGACGTGTGGAGTTCCTCAGGGGTCAGTCCTTGGACCCTTCTGTTTAACATGTATATGCTGCCTTTGGGTCAAATTCTACAGAACTCTAATGTCAACTATCATAGTTATGCAGATGACACACAGATATATCTTGCACTGTCTCCAGATGACTGCAGTCCAATAGAGTCATTATGTCACTGTTTAGAGCAAGTCAAAAATTGGATGAGCCAAAATTTCCTTCAGTTAAATCAAGAAAAAACTGAGGTCATTGTTTTTGGAAATAAAGAGAAGAGGGTTGCTGTCAGTAAACACCTTGAGTCACTGTCTTTAGAAACTAAAGACCAAGTCCGAAACCTTGGCGTGCTGATAGACTCAGATCTGACCTTCAACAGCCATATCAAATCAGTTACCAAATCAGCCTTTTATCAACTGAAGAACATATCCAGAATTAAGGGTTTTATGTCCCAAACTGATCAGGAGAAGCTGATTCATGCTTTTATCTCCAGTAGACTTGACTACTGTAACGGTCTTCTGACTGGTCTCCCCCAAAAAAGTATCAAACAGCTGCAGCTCATTCAGAACGCTGCAGCTCGAGTTTTAACCAGAACAAAGAGATCAGATCACATCACCCCGGTTCTTAAGACCTTACACTGGCTCCCAGTCAGCTACAGAATAGATTTTAAAGTTCTGCTCCTGGTTTACAAATCACTGAATGGTTTAGGTCCAGAATACATGAAAGACATGTTAGTAGAGTATAAACCCAGTAGAGCTCTGAGATCTACTGACTCAGGTCAGATAGTGGAGCTCAGAGTTCAGACCAGACATGGTGAAGCAGCATTTAGCTGTTATGCTGCTCACAAGTGGAACAAACTACCAGCAGAACTGAGATCAGCCCCAACTGTGAGCACTTTTAAATCCAGGTTAAAAACATTTCTCTTTTCATGTGCTTATAGCTGAGAACTTTAAACTTATCTATTTTTTTTTCTTTTCTTTTACTTTTATTTGCTCTTGCTTTTAACTCTGTTTTTAGTGTTTTGTTTGTTTTTATTCTGTCTTATGCTTCTTTTTTTAATGTTTTGTCTTTATGTAAAGCACATTGAGTTGCCTTGGTATGAAATGCGCTATATAAATAAAGATGCCTTGCCTTGCCTTGCCTATGTAATGTACGTGTTATAACTCATAAATCAGCACAATATTCAAATAATAACACAGTTATTACCAAAAGATGTTCCTGGTTTATTGACTTGAGCATAAAGATTTTCATCAGTTGCTGCAGGAGATGATTTTCCTATAAATGGAGAGGTGATCAGGTCAAGGCAAAGTTTAGAAGTGACACTGTGAGTTCAGGAAAGACAAAAGGTTAATCAAGATGTAATGTAAGCTGAGTTATAACTCATAAATCAGCACAATATTCAAATAGCACAATTATTACCAAAAGATGTTCCAGTTGCTGCAGGAGTCGATTTTCCTATAAATGGAGAGGTGATTAGATCAAGGCAAAGTTTACGTACAGAAGTGACACTGTGAGTTCAGGAAAGACAAACGTTTAATCAAGATGTAAAGCTGCTTTAAGATATTACGAGTTATAACTCATAAATCAGCACAATTAACAAATAATAATTATTATACCAGCAGATTTTCCTGGTTTATTGACTTGAGCATAAAGATTTTCATCAGCAGGAGTTG
Source organism: Trachurus japonicus (assembly GCF_045865225.1). Classification (NCBI taxonomy): domain Eukaryota; kingdom Metazoa; phylum Chordata; class Actinopteri; order Carangiformes; family Carangidae; genus Trachurus; species Trachurus japonicus. Next base: position 43,920,798 of record NC_140919.1, on the reverse strand, counting down.
ATTTTCCTATAAAAAGGAAAGATGATGAGGTTGAGGCAAAGTTTAGGTAAAGAACTGAGATTCAAATAAGATGGTGTCATTTTTACCAGTAGCTGTTTCTGGGGTTTTCACTTCAGAATAAAGAGTTTCGTCAGTCGCAGAACAAGATGATTTTCCTGTGAGATAGATGAGTATCAAGCCATTTCAGCATACAAAACAGAAAATAAAAATGCATTACCAAAAAGACATTTTACCAACCTTTCTTTTTCTCGCCTTTTCCTTTGCTCAGGATGTTGACATACGTGGGACAGTTTTCTGAACCAGAGGTCTGATCTGAGGAATTAATGAAATAAAGAAAACTTGTTATTGTATAAGGCACTGCATGTCAAACAACCTTTTTTTTTTTTTTTTTTACTCTTTTACATCATATATATTTGGAGCACTCACGTTCCTTTCTGAAATTGTTTAGTTCAATTAAATAGGATGTTGCATCTGGAGCTTCACCTGCATGTGTAATAAAGACATAATTCAATGACAGTTTCATATCAAATGTTAAAGTTGCATGATTTCAGGAGACTGGTTATAACTACTCCAAAGGTAAGAAAACTGTACCATTTGCAGAATCTTCACAGTCTCTGATTGTATCATAGAGATGAGATTCATCTGTGGCAACAAAGAAAACCAAGGTCAGATTAAGGTTTTACCTCCATATAGAATAAAGATCATATTATTGACAAAAATCCTAATTTTGTCCTATTAGACCTGTAATTGTGCCAACAAGTGTAATATTATCATAAGAGACCAGTGTAATTGTATATTTTAAGGATTATTTTAGTTTTCTGCCTCATCGTAGTTCAAGTTCAGTTCAAGTAGAATCAGTCTAAAACACTGTAAATATTCATCATGTGGTCAGTGGATTATCTGACAGGTTATTTAACTGCTCTGGTTAATAACAATAATAGTTTAGAAACAAACCATTTAGAGGAGAGGGATTTTCATGGTGATTTGTGGTGTTGCTCTCTGACTGGATTGATCTGTAACATCATGAATACAGTAGATTTAGGTATAGTAGTAGACACAGAAACAGCTGCTGTTATATTTAAGACCATGAGGAGAGTGATGAACTGACCTGGTGAAGCACAAATCTGTGAAAAAGACATTTGATGGATTAAATGAGTTTTCAAATGTAAACAAATTGTTCTGCTGCTTTACATCACAAAGAATGAGTTTATATTATTTAATACTTAAATAATAAATAAACTGTTATATATCAGAGGATAAATGTCTCACCCTTGGACCGTCTGTGGCGATACACAAGGAACAGGACAACAATCAGTACGACTCCACAAAGCAGCAAAACAATCAGCCACACAGGAAGTGAAGAGCTTTCAGGTTTGGGCCCAGCTATAAATGTAAATGTTGTAAATTAAATGTTAATTAAACTTTTCAACCAAATTGATAAAAGCTTTCCTAAAAATTGGAGGCAGATGGCAGAAAAGCAAAACTTTATGAGATGCAAAAAATATCAATGAACAATCAATGTACAACATAGTGACATAGCTGCATGGTATGTTGACAAACACTTTAACACTACTCACCTCTGACTGACACCCAGCTCTGTGCAGACTTCTTTCCTGAGGATTCACACACGTAGAAACCTTCATCAGACTTTGACACTGCAGAGATATTCAGCTCCGTCCTGGTGTCGTTTTGGATCAGTTTGTTATTCTGATAGAAAAACACACTGGAAGGATTTTTGTTTGTCCAGAATTTACAGCTCAGAATAACAGACTCTCCCTCAGTCACAGGATGGACGGGGCTCGACAGGATCAAACCAGAACCTGTAAAACAGTCAGAACATGAAGCTTCAGTCAGAGATCAGCTGGTGCAGACCTTTAAAAAACAGTTTAAAGATACATTAGAAAACAACATGAATGTGTGTAATTGATGTTAAATCTACAGAGGAAGTGATTGGAGGTAGTTTGTGTTGTGAAGCTACAAAATACTGAACAAACCAGTTGATGTAACAACTCAACTCCAAAATAAATTAAATCACATGAGACATTGAAAATTATTCAGATTCTGCAAAAAGTATAAAAGAGACTAAATCTAATAAAATGTACCATGTGTAGTGATGTTGACTGTGTTGCTGAACTCTCCTGATCCAGACTCACACCAGTAAACTGCATCACTGGGCTGGGATGGGGAAACTTTACATGGGGTTGCATTCTGTATTCTCTGGTCAGAACAGGTCAGGTCACTCTTAGGAAACCTCTTCAGTCTCCACTCAGTAGAGTTTCCCTCACATCTCAGTGAGATCCACTGATTGGTGAAGTGCTGCACTCTGTCAGGACTCACTGTGAGAGACGCTGATGGATCAACATCTGAACAACAACAACACACACACACAAAGATAGTATCAGAAACATCAGCAGCAACAAAGGTCTTTGGAACAAACACGTATCATCTCAACAAACTGACCTCCAGACCAGACAAACGTTGGTTCACTAGTCTCAGTGTAAACCACTGGGTCTCCTCTTCCAGCCCGACACACATATCCTGCTGTGTGTGTCTGACCATGGACCATGTAGGAATCCTGTTCAGTCCCACTGCTGCTACCAGGGAGCAGCTCAGAGCGGTAGGAGAGCTGTGATGGATCAGGAACAGCCTTAGACCAGAAGAACCTCCATCCTGCAGATTTAAGTCCAACCTCACACTTGAGAGTTACTGAGGCTCCAGGACTCAGCCATGATGGAGACACAGTGAGGACAGGCCTGGGTTTGACTGTTGGGAAGTTGGACACAATATGGACAAACTATATGATACAGTTTCAGTAGAAAGGAACAAAAACACTTTTTAATGACTTGTTTAGATTTTCAGTTTAAATGAAATATGTGATTTACCATCATACACTGTCAGTCTGACTGAATCACTCCACTCTGTTGTATTAAGTCGATCACTTTTCACTCTGCCCCTACAGCTGTAGTCTCCACTGTGGGATGATGAATCAGGACTGATCCTGTATTCATGTTGATCTGGAGGTTTGACTGAGGTTGATGTTCTCCACTCATACGTCCACTCAGTGTCTCCTCCCTGGATCTCACAGCTGACAGTGATCGTCTCTCCTCTGTAGATCTCAGGCCAGTTGGGTTGAAGAGTCACAACAGCTCTGTTTGGGACTGCTCATGGTCAATAATTGAACAACAACAAGAAAAGATGCATCAGATATTATATTTGTTAGTCTTAATCTATCATGAATACACAATTAGTTTACATTATTTCTATACCCACTAGCATTAACGATCCTGACTTCCTGACTGTCCTCTGTGTAGTAGACTGGGTCTCCTCTTCCTCCTCTGCACCTGTAGACTCCTTCCTGTGAGACTCTGATCTCTCCACTTGTCTTGAAAGCAGCATCATGTGGGTTCAGAGGTTCAGAGAGTTTATTGTCTCTGTACAAGTTGTATTGCCAACCAGATGATGGGTTCACAGAGCAGGTCAGTGTCACACTGCCCCCTGCTGGTAGGACTGTGTCACTGGCTCTCAGTGAGGCCCGGGGTTTGTTTGCTGTTCAGTTCACAGTGAATAATAAGAAGTCAAAGGTTGATCTACTTCAATGATTGATTGACAGATCAATATTTACAAATCCTAATTAGATCAATAGAAACATATGAAACAACATTTTCAGGATAAATGACAGTTCAACTCACCTGATACTGTCAGTTTCCTGCTCCACTGTGTTAACAAATAGTCTCTTCTACCTCTACAGCTGTAGTCTCCTCTGTCAGACTCAGTAACACTGTTGATAGTGAATTCTCTGAGTGATGGAGGTTTGTATGATCTGGGTGTTCTCCACTCATACGTCCACTCAGTGTCTCCACCTCCCTGGATCTCACATCTGACAGTGATCTTCTCTCCTCTGTAGATCACAGACCAGCTGGGCAGCAGAGTCACAGTGAATCTACTGGAAACTGTTGATGTCAGAAACACACATTTACTCTAAGAGAGACACAAAATCATCATGTAATGTCATAGGTTTACTACAGATTATTCACTTTAGATTTAACACCTAACAAAACAACACATTAACAACATCAGTTGAAGTTACAGATTAAAACATAAAATTATTGAAAGAACTTGAAGCAACATTTGTGCATCACAAGCCAAACTTTCTCACAGGGACTATATGATCATGTTTCTGTTTTGCACTGTTGGAGATTTATCAACATGAGTTTAACTAACCTTATTTGCATCTGCGGTTTTTCTGCATTTTTTATTCCAAGAAAGATTCATTAAACTCACCAATTTTGTTGATACTGATTGAATCACTGTCCTCTGAGTAGTAAACTGGGTTTCCTCTTCCTCCTCTGCACCTGTACAGTCCTCCCTGTGACACACTGATTCGTCCAGATGAGAGGAAAACACTGTCTTGTCTCGTCAGAGTTGGATAAGACTGATCACCTCTGTACAAGTTGTAGGTCCAACCAGCTGATGGGTTCACAGAGCAGGTCAGTGTCACACTGCCACCTACTGGAATCTCTCGGCCACTGGCTGTCAGCTGAGCCTTTGGTTTAGCTGTTGAGTTTAGAGTGAAGATGTTTCGTCATAAAATCTCCAGTGCAAAGAATTTAGCTCCAAGTTGATCCAGGCTTTCCCAGAAGCACATTCGTGTCTCCCTTTGTTGCAACGAAACTTGAATTTTCACACTCATTTAGCCTCATTCTCTGTGGTTTACTTTGATCTACAGTATTGGAGGAAATATTTCTCACACTGAGCACATTGACTCTACAATAGAAACTAAAATGTTTCTATTCTTCCCAGACACCAGTAGATGCAGAACAAAAAAATAACTCACGTGACACTGTCTTTGTGATGCCTTCACTCCACTGTGTTGAAGAGTACCAGTCTCTTCTGTTTCTACCTCTACACTTGTACTCCCCACTGTAGAGATCACTGGTTCTCCAGTAGTTAACATCTGTTTCATGTGTGGTTGACCAGGATGTTGTCCATTCATACCGCCACTCAGTGTCTCCACCTCCCTGGATATCACATGTGAGTGTGATCGTCTCTCCACTGAACAACTGACTCCAGTTCGGTTGTGAAGTCAATGTGACTCTGTTGGAAACTGTTCACACCAGAAATAGAAAAACATTAAAACTATAATGAAGAACACATTCATTTTAGTCCAAACACAATCATCAAACTCACAAGTTATCTCAATGGTGACTTCATAACTTCCATGAGTGTAGACGACTGGATTTCCTCGACCTCCTTTGCACCAGTAGATTCCTCCTTGTGAGACTCTGATCTCTCTGCTCTGATCACCATATCTCCTGCTCAGATCCTCAGTAGAGTCTGAGGTTCTTCTTCTGTACCAGTAATATCTCCATTCAGCAGGTTTGTCCACAGAGCAGGTCAGAGTAACGTTGCCACCTACTGGTATGGTTGTTTCACCTGGTAGCAGTGTGGCCAGGGGTTTATCTCCTGTACAAGAAACAAAATCATGTTAATTATTAAATGAATATGACAGCACATGACATCATCTGTAAATAAACCACTTCCACATCAGCCCTGTCATCACGTCTCCATGTTTTTTGTATTTCTTCCCCTTTTTTATATTTTATTTCTGATTATTTCACCCACAGCAGCTGACATTTGATAACAAATAATGCAGTAATTCTCCAGATGACACTAACGGCTGATCTTTAATTTAAAGGCATTCTCTGTCATGACAGTAGCAGGGGGAAAAAAGGAGCTCTGGTTAAAGTTTCTAGTTTCATTGTATTCTAAAAATGTTTACAGTATTCATCCTGTTTCTTTTCACAGAGTTAATGAACAGAGCTCAAATACAAATGCTAATGATCATGGTAAACTGCTGTAAAACAAAACAATATTGATGACTTACCTGATACAGTCAAGGAGACGATGTTACTCATCTTTTCTTCATGTGTTTGCTTGTAGCGAGAAAAGCACTGGTATTCACCACTGTCGCCTGTCTGGAGAGGTTGTAATGTGTACCGTTTATTGGAATGGTACTGAATATATCCCTGATTGTCCTTATCGATTCTGTATTCCCAGTCAGTTTCTTTTCCTTCCTTCACGTCACATATGAAGGTAACAGACTCTCCGGTGAAGAAGGTTGACCAGCTGGGCTCAAGTGTCAACACAACATCTAGAAAACAACACAAACATTCATACAACAGCACACAGTTAGAAATACAACATAGGGGTGGTGTTTAGCTCAGTTGGTAGAGCACCCGCCCCATGTGTTTAGGCTATAGTCCTCACTGCAGGCGGCCCTATCCTGCGTGTCACATAATATTCAGTTTGAAATCTAGCAACTCATGATGATTTTCAAACATAAAACTTAAATTATGTGAAATAAAACAAATAACTTCATCAGAATATAGGCCATATGGGTGAATCTGATTTCACCCAATTTAGTCTCTTTATCCACAGGTTTATCAAGTAAACAGATGAA